>NW_022983289.1:0-63956 GCF_011762595.2 Tursiops truncatus | reverse complement strand
GCAGCAGTGGCCTCACACCAGTGGGGCCACATCACCGAAGGGTGAGGAACCCAGCACATGTGGCGACCAACCTGAGGACCCAAATCACGACGGGGCTGGGAGTGAAGCAGGCAGGAGTAACCTCACAAGAGAGGGCCATAGAGTACGTAAGGCGAGGAATCCAGCAGTTGGAAGAAGCTCCCAGCAGCGACCGGGAGCACGAGGCTATCGGGCCCAGGCCGGAGTGAACTCACACCAGAGAGCTCACATCATGAAACTGTGAGCAACCCAGCAGTTGGGACCTCAGAGCAGAAGGCCCACATCCCCATGGGTATGGAAAACCTGGCAGGAGTGTACTCGCAGCACTGGGCGCACCTCAGAAAAATGTGGGGAGCCCAGCAGTTAGGTCCTGAAGCCAGAGGCCCCTCATCCCCGAGGGAGGAGGCAACCAGCAGGCTCCAGCTGCCAACAGAAGGCCCACGTCGCCAAGGTGACGTGTTTCCAGCCAGGCAGGGGTGACCTCACAGAAGAGGGCCCACCTCACAGAACGCTGAGGGACCCAGGCAAGAAAGACTCTCGCCAAGAGGGCCCACATCACCAAGGGGATGGGAACCAGGCCAGGAGTGTCCTCACACCAGTGGGCCACGTCAACGAAAGACGCGGAAACCCAGCACACGTGGACTCAAATCAGAGAACGCACATCACGAAGGGGCTGGAGTGAGGAAGGCAGGAGGAGCCTCACAACAGAGGGCCCACAGAATAAAAACGCTGAGGAATCCATCAGTTGGCACATCCCAGCACGCGGCCACGGCACGGAGGCTACGGGTCCAGGCGGAATGAACTCACACCCGAGTGGCCCACATCGTGAAACTGTGAGCCACCCAGCAGATGGGACGTCAGAGCCGAAGGCCCACATCCCCGTGGGGGATGGGAACCTGGCAGGAGTGTGTCCTCGCACCACTAGGCGCACATCAGAAAATGTGGGGAGGCCAGCAGTTAGGCATGACGCCAGAGGGCCCTCATCACCCAGGGGAGGAGGCGCCCAAGCAGGCTCTCACTGTCACCAGAGGGCCCTCGTCGCCAAGACGAAGTGTGCAGCCAGGCAAGGAGTGACCTCACAGCACAGGGCCAACCACACAGAAGGTTAGGGAACCCAGCCAGGATTACATTCTCACCAGAGGACCCACATCAACAAGGGTATGGCACCAGGCAGGAGTGTACTCACACCAGTGGGGCCACATCATCGAAAGGTGAGGAACCCAGCACACGTGGCGTCAAACCAGAGGACCCACATCACCGAGGGGCTGGGAGCGTGTGCCGGCAGGAGTAGACTCACAACAGAGGGACCGTTAGATTTAAAAAAGGTGAGGAATCCAGCAGATCGAACCTCCTAGCAGGCGGCCCAGGGAACCGAGTCTACGGGATCCAGACCGGAGTGAACTCACACCAGAGTGCCCACATCATGAAACTGTGAGTACACTCAGCGCTGGGAACTCAGACCAGACGGCCCACATCCCACACGGGAACGGGACCTGGCAGGACTGTCCTCGAAACACTGGGGGCACATTCAGAAAATGCGGAGAGACCAGCAGTTAGGGCCTGACGCGAGAGGGCCCTCATCACCGAGGGGAGGAGGGTGGCCCCCGCAGGCTCCAACTGCCACCAGAGGCCCACGTGCCAAGGCGAAGTGTGCAGCCAGGCAGGAGTGACCTCACAGCAGAGGGCCCACCTCACAGAAGGGTGAGGAACGCAGCCAGGATCAGACTCCCACCAGAGGGCCCACATCACCAAGGGGATGGGAACCAGGCAGGAGTGTCCTCACACCAGTGGGGCCACACCATCGAAAGGTGAGGAACCAGCACACGTGGACTCAAACCTGAGGACCCACATCACCGAGGGCTCTGAGTGAGGCATGCTGGAGAAATCTCACAACTCAGGGCCCATAGAATAAAAAGGTGAGGAATCTAGCAGTTGGCACCTCCCAGCAGGTGCCAGAGCACCGAGGCTACGGGATCAGGCCGCAGTGAACTCACACCAGAGGGCCCAACATCATGGAACTGAGCAACCCAGACTTTGGGGACCTCAGAGCAGAAGGCCCACGTCCCCAAGGGGCGGGAAGCTGGCAGGAGTGTCCTCGCACCACTGGGCGCACATCAGAAAAATGTGGGGAGCCCATCAGTTAGGAACCGGACGACAGAGGGCCCTCATCTCCGAGGGTAAGAGGCTCCCGGCAGGCTCCACCTGCCAACAGACGGCCCACGTCGCCAAGGTGACGTGTGCCAAGCAGGCAGGAATGACCTCCCAGCAGAGGGCCCAACTTACAGAAGGGTGAGGGACCCAGCCAGGATCAGACTCTCACCAGAGGGCCCACGTGACCAAGGGGATGGGAACCTGGCAGGCGTGTCCTCACGCCAGTGGGGCCACATCATCGAAATGTAAGAAACCCAGCACATGTGGCCTCATCCAGAGGACCACATCACCAGGGGCTGGGAGTGGGGCAGGCAGAGCAGCCTCACAACAGAGGGCCCATAGAATAAAAAAAAGGTGAGGAATCCAGCAGTTGGAACCTCCCATCAGGCGGCCAGGAACACAGAGGCCATGGGATCCTGGTCGGAGCGAACTTACATCAGAGAGCCCACACCATGGAACTGTGAGCAACCCAGCCGCTGGGACCTCAGAGCAGAAGGCCCACATCCCCAGCAGGATGGGAACCTGGCAGGAGTGTCCTGGCATCACTGGCTGCACATCAGAAAACGTGGGGAGCCCAGCAGTTAGGGTCTTAAGCCATAGGGACCTCATCAACCAGGGGAGGAGGCGCCCAGCGGGCTCCAGCTGCCACGCGAGGGCCCACGTCGCCAAGGCGACGTGTGCGAGCCAGGCAGGAGTGACCTCACATCAGGGGGCCCACCTCACAGAAGTCTGAGGGACCCAGCCAGGATCAGACTCTCACCAGAGGGCCCACATCACGAAGGGGATGGGAACCAGGCAGGAGTGTCCTCACACCAGTGTGGCCACATCATCGAAAGGTGAGGCACCCAGCACGTGTGGCCTCAAACCGGAGAACCCACATCACCAACGGGCTGGGGGAAGGCAGGCAAGAGTAGCCTCACAACAGAGGGCCCACAGAATAAAAAATGTGAGGAATCCAGGAGCTGGACCCTCCCCCAACAGGCGGCCCAGGGCCACGAGGCTATGGGATCAAGGCCGGAGTGAACTCACACAAGAGGGCCCACACCATGGAACCGTGAGCAACCCAGCCGTTGGGACCTCAGCAGCAGAAGGCCCACATCCCCTGAGGATGGGAACCTGGCAGGAGTGTCCTCGCACCACTGGGCGCACAGCAGAAAACATGGGGGAGCCCAGGACTTAGGGCCTGACGCCAGAGGGCCCTGATCACCCAGGGAGGAGGCTCCCAGCAGGCTCCAACTGCGACCAGAGGGCCCACGTCGCCAAGGCGACGAGTGCCAGCCAGGCAGGAGTGACCTCACAGCAGAGGGCCCACCTCACAGAACGCTGAGGGAACCCAGGCAGGATCAGACGCTCACCGAAAGGCCCCCATTACCAAGGGGATGGGAAGCAGGCAGGAGTGTTCTCAAACCAGCGGGGCCACACCATCGAAAGGTGAGGAACCCAGCACATATGGCCTCAAACCAGAGGACCCACATCACCAAGGGGCTGGGAGTGAGGCACGCAGGAGTAGCCTCACACCAGAGGGCCCATAGAATAAAACAGGTGAGGACTCCAGCATTTGGAATCTCCCAGCATGTGGCCCACAGCACCAAATCTATGGGATCCTGGTCTGAGTGATGTCACACCACAGGTTCCACTTCATGAAACGGTGAGCTACGCAGCAACTGGGACCTCAGAGCAGAAGGCCCACATCCCCTTGGGGATGGGAAACTGCCACGAGTGTCCTCGAACCACTGGGCGCACATCAGAAAACGGGGGGTGAGCCCAGCAGTTAGGGTCTGACGACACAGGGCCCTCATCGCCGCGGGGAGGAGGCTCCCGGCAGGCTCCAACTAACACCAGAGGGCCACGTCGCCAAGGCGACGTGTGCCAGCCAGGCAGGAGTGACCACAAAGCAGAGGGCCCACCTCACGGAAGGGTGAGGAACCCAGCAAGGATCAGACTCTCACCAGAGGGCCCACATCACCAAGGGGATGGAAAACAGGCAGCAGTGGCCTCACACCAGTGGGGCCACATCACGAAGGTGAGGAACCAGCACATGTGGCGACCAACCTGAGGACCCAAATCACGACGGGGCTGGGAGTGAAGCAGGCAGGAGTAACCTCACAAGAGAGGGCCATAGAGTACGTAAGGCGAGGAATCCAGCAGTTGGAAGAAGCTCCCAGCAAGCGACCCGGAGCACCGAGGCTATCGGGCCCAGGCCGGAGTGAACTCACACCAGAGAGCTCACATCATGAAACCGTGAGCAAACCCAGCAGTTGGGACCTCAGAGCAGAAGGCCCACATCCCCATGGGTATGGAAACCTGGCGAGGAGTGTGGCTCGCAGCACTGGGCGCACCTCAGAAAATGTGGGGAGCCCAAGCAGTTAGGTCCTGAAGCCAGAGGCCCCTCATCACCGAGGGGAGGAGCACCAGCAGGCTCCAGCTGCCAACAGAGGGCCCCACGTCGCCAAGGTGACGTGTTCCAGCCAGGCAGGGGTGACCTCACAGAAGAGGGCCCACCTCACATAACGCTGAGGGACCCCAGGCAATATAAGACTCTCGCCAGAGGGCCCACATCACCAAGGGGATGGGAACCAGGCAGGAGTGTCCTCACACCAGTGGGGCCACGTCAACGAAAGACCGCGGATCCCAGCACACGTGGACTCAAATCAGAGAACGCACATCACGAGGGGCTTGGAGTGAGGAAGGCAGGAGGAAGCCTCACAACAGAGGGCCCCACAGAATAAAAACGCTGAGGAATCCATCAGTTGGGCAACCTCCCAGCACGCGGCCCACGGCACGGAGGCTACGGGGTCCAGGCCGGAATGAACTCACACCCGAGGGCCCACATCGTGAAACTGTGAGCCACCCAGCAGATGGGACGTCAGAGCCGAAGGCCCACATCCCCGTGGGGATGGGAACCTGGCAGGAGTGTCCTCGCACCACTAGGCGCACATCAGAAAATGTGGGGAGGCCAGCAGTTAGGGCATGACGCCAGAGGGCCCTCATCACCAGGGGAGGAGGCGCCCAGCAGGCTCTCACTGTCACCAGAGGGCCCTCGTCGCCAAGACGAAGTGTGCCAGCCAGGCAGGAGTGACCTCACAGCACAGGGCCAACCACACAGAAGGTTAGGGAACCCAGCCAGGATTACATTCTCACCAGAGGACCCACATCAACAAGGGTATGGCAACCAGGCAGGAGTGTACTCACACCAGTGGGGCCACATCATCGAAAGGTGAGGAACCCAGCACACGTGGCGTCAAACCAGAGGACCCACATCACCGAGGGGCTGGGAGCGTGGCCGGCAGGAGTAGACTCACAACAGAGGGACCGTAGATTTAAAAAGGTGAGGAATCCAGCAGATCGAACCTCCTAGCAGGTGGCCCAGGGAACCGAGTCTACGGGATCCAGACCCGGAGTGAACTCACACCAGAGTGCCCACATCATGAACCTGTGAGTAACTCAGCCGCTGGGACCTCAGACCAGACGGCCCACATCCCCACGGGAACGGGAACCTGGCAGGACTGTCCTCGAACCACTGGGGGCACATTCAGAAAATGCGGAGAGACCAGCAGTTAGGGCCTGACGCGAGAGGCCCTCATCACCGAGGGGAGGAGGCCCCCGGCAGGCTCCAACTGCCACCAGAGGGCCCACGTCGCCAAGGCGAAGTGTGCCAGCCAGGCAGGAGTGACCTCACAGCAGAGGGCCCACCTCACAGAAGGGTGAGGAACGCAGCCAGGATCAGACTCCCACCAGAGGGCCCACATCACCAAGGGGATGGGAACCAGGCAGGAGTGTCCTCACACCAGTGGGGCCACACCATCGAAAGGTGAGGAACCCAGCACACGTGGACTCAAACCTGAGGACCCACATCACCGAGGGGCTCTGAGTGAGGCATGCTGGAGAAATCTCACAACTCAGGGCCCATAGAATAAAAAAGGTGAGGAATCTAGCAGTTGGCACCTCCCAGCAGGTGGCCCAGAGCACCGAGGCTACGGGATTCAGGCCGCAGTGAACTCACACCAGAGGGCCCACATCATGGAACTGAGCAACCCAGACTTTGGGACCTCAGAGCAGAAGGCCCACGTCCCCAAGGGGACGGGAAGCTGGCAGGAGTGTCCTCGCACCACTGGGCGCACATCAGAAAATGTGGGGAGCCCATCAGTTAGGACCGGACGACAGAGGGCCCTCATCTCCGAGGGTAAGAGGCTCCCGGCAGGCTCCACCTGCCAACAGACGGCCCACGTCGCCAAGGTGACGTGTGCCAAGCAGGCAGGAATGACCTCCCAGCAGAGGGCCCAACTTACAGAAGGGTGAGGGACCCAGCCAGGATCAGACTCTCACCAGAGGGCCCACGTGACCAAGGGGATGGGACCTGGCAGGCGTGTCCTCACGCCAGTGGGGCCACATCATCGAAATGTAAGAAACCCAGCACATGTGGCCTCAATCCAGAGGACCCACATCACCAAGGGGCTGGGAGTGGGGCAGGCAGGAGCAGCCTCACAACAGAGGGCCCATAGAGATAAAAAAGGTGAGGAATCCAGCAGTGTGGAACCTCCCATCAAGGCGGCCAGGAACACAGAGGCCATGGGATCCTGGTCGGAGCGAACTTACATCAGAGAGCCCACACCATGGAACTGTGAGCAACCCAGCCGCTGGGACCTCAGAGCAGAAGGCCCACATCCCCAGCAGGATGGGAACCTGGCAGGAGTGTCCTGGCATCACTGGCTGCACATCAGAAAACGTGGGGAGCCCAGCAGTTAGGGTCTTAAGCCATAGGGACCTCATCAACCAGGGGAGGAGGCGCCCAGCGGGCTCCAGCTGCCACGCGAGGGCCCACGTCGCCAAGGCGACGTGTGCGAGCCAGGCAGGAGTGACCTCACATCAGGGGGCCCACCTCACAGAAGTCTGAGGGACCCAGCCAGGATCAGACTCTCACCAGAGGGCCCACATCACGAAGGGGATGGGAACCAGGCAGGAGTGTCCTCACACCAGTGTGGCCACATCATCGAAAGGTGAGGCACCCAGCACGTGTGGCCTCAAACCGGAGAACCCACATCACCAACGGGCTGGGACTGAGGCAGGCAAGAGTAGCCTCACAACAGAGGGCCCACAGAATAAAAAATGTGAGGAATCCAGGAGCTGGACCCTCCCCAACAGGCGGCCCAGGGCCACGAGGCTATGGGATCAAGGCCGGAGTGAACTCACACAAGAGGGCCCACACCATGGAACCGTGAGCAACCCAGCCGTTGGGACCTCAGAGCAGAAGGCCCACATCCCCCTGAGGATGGGAACCTGGCAGGAGTGTCCTCGCACCACTGGGCGCACAGCAGAAAACATGGGGAGCCCAGGACTTAGGGCCTGACGCCAGAGGGCCCTGATCACCCAGGGGAGGAGGCTCCCAGCAGGCTCCAACTGCGACCAGAGGGCCCACGTCGCCAAGGCGACGAGTGCCAGCCAGGCAGGAGTGACCTCACAGCAGAGGGCCCACCTCACAGAACGCTGAGGGACCCAGGCAGGATCAGACGCTCACCGAAAGGCCCCCATTACCAAGGGGATGGGAAGCAGGCAGGAGTGTTCTCAAACCAGCGGGGCCACACCATCAAAAGGTGAGGAACCCAGCACATATGGCCTCAAACCAGAGGACCCACATCACCAAGGGGCTGGGAGTGAGGCACGCAGGAGTAGCCTCACACCAGAGGGCCCATAGAATAAAACAGGTGAGGACTCCAGCATTTGGAATCTCCCAGCATGTGGCCCACAGCACCAAATCTATGGGATCCTGGTCTGAGTGATGTCACACCACAGGTTCCACTTCATGAAACGGTGAGCTACGCAGCACTGGGACCTCAGAGCAGAAGGCCCACATCCCCTTGGGGATGGGAACCTGCCACGAGTGTCCTCGAACCACTGGGCGCACATCAGAAAACGTGGGGGGAGCCCAGCAGTTAGGGTCTGACGACACAGGGCCCTCATCGCCGAGGGGAGGAGGCTCCCGGCAGGCTCCAACTAACACCAGAGGGCCCACGTCGCCAAGGCGACGTGTGCCAGCCAGGCAGGAGTGACCACAAAGCAGAGGGCCCACCTCACGGAAGGGTGAGGAACCCAGCAAGGATCAGACTCTCACCAGAGGGCCCACATCACCAAGGGGATGGAAAACAGGCAGCAGTGGCCTCACACCAGTGGGGCCACATCACCGAAGGGTGAGGAACCCAGCACATGTGGCGACCAACCTGAGGACCCAAGTCACGACGGGGCTGGGAGTGAAGCAGGCAGGAGTAACCTCACAAGAGAGGGCCCATAGAATACGTAAGGCGAGGAATCCAGCAGTTGGAAGAAGCTCCCAGCAAGCGACCCGGAGCACCGAGGCTATCGGGCCCAGGCCGGAGTGAACTCACACCAGAGAGCTCACATCATGAAACTGTGAGCAACCCAGCAGTTGGGACCTCAGAGCAGAAGGCCCACATCCCCATGGGTATGGAAACCTGGCAGGAGTGTACTCGCAGCACTGGGCGCACCTCAGAAAATGTGGGGAGCCCAGCAGTTAGGTCCTGAAGCCAGAGGCCCCTCATCACCGAGGGGAGGAGGCACCCAGCAGGCTCCAGCTGCCAACAGAGGGCCCACGTCGCCAAGGTGACGTGTTCCAGCCAGGCAGGGGTGACCTCACAGAAGAGGGCCCACCTCACAGAACGCTGAGGGACCCAGGCAAGATAAGACTCTCGCCAGAGGGCCCACATCACCAAGGGGATGGGAACCAGGCAGGAGTGTCCCTCACACCAGTGGGGCCACGTCAACGAAAGACGTGGAACCCAGCACACGTGGACTCAAATCAGAGAACGCACATCACGAAGGGGCTTGGAGTGAGGAAGGCAGGAGGAGCCTCACAACAGAGGGCCCACAGAATAAAAACGCTGAGGAATCCATCAGTTGGCACCATCCCAGCACGCGGCCCACGGCACGGAGGCTACGGGGTCCAGGCCGGAATGAACTCACACCCGAGGGCCCACATCGTGAAACTGTGAGCCACCCAGCAGATGGGACGTCAGAGCCGAAGGCCCACATCCCCGTGGGGATGGGAACCTGGCAGGAGTGTCCTCGCACCACTAGGCGCACATCAGAAAATGTGGGGAGGCCAGCAGTTAGGGCATGACGCCAGAGGGCCCTCATCACCCAGGGGAGGAGGCGCCCAGCAGGCTCTCACTGTCACCAGAGGGCCCTCGTCGCCAAGACGAAGTGTGCCAGCCAGGCAGGAGTGACCTCACAGCACAGGGCCAACCACACAGAAGGTTAGGGAACCCAGCCAGGATTACATTCTCACCAGAGGACCCACATCAACAAGGGTATGGCAACCAGGCAGGAAGTGTACTCACACCAGTGGGGCCACATCATCGAAAGGTGAGGAACCCAGCACACGTGGCGTCAAACCAGAGGACCCACATCACCGAGGGGCTGGGAGCGTGGCCGGCAGGAGTAGACTCACAACAGAGGGACCGTAGATTTAAAAAGGTGAGGAATCCAGCAGATCGAACCTCCTAGCAGGCGGGCCCAGGGAACCGAGTCTACGGGATCCAGACCGGAGTGAACTCACACCAGAGTGCCCACATCATGAACCTGTGAGTAACTCAGCCGCTGGGACCTCAGACCAGAACGGCCCACATCCCCACGGGAACGGGAACCTGGCAGGACTGTCCTCGAACCACTGGGGGCACATTCAGAAAATGCGGAGAGACCAGCAGTTAGGGCCTGACGCGAGAGGGCCCTCATCACCGAGGGGAGGAGGCCCCCGGCAGGCTCCAACTGCCACCAGAGGGCCCACGTCGCCAAGGCGAAGTGTGCCAGCCAGGCAGGAGTGACCTCACAGCAGAGGGCCCACCTCACAGAAGGGTGAGGAACGCAGCCAGGATCAGACTCCCACCAGAGGGCCCACATCACCAAGGGATGGGAACCAGGCAGGAGTGTCCTCACACCAGTGGGGCCACACCATCGAAAGGTGAGGAACCCAGCACACGTGGACTCAAACCTGAGGACCCACATCACCGAGGGGCTCTGAGTGAGGCATGCTGGAGAAATCTCACAACTCAGGGCCCATAGAATAAAAAAGGTGAGGAATCTAGCAGTTGGCACCTCCCAGCAGGTGGCCCAGAGCACCGAGGCTACGGGATTCAGGCCGCAGTGAACTCACACCAGAGGGCCCACATCATGGAACTGAGCAACCCAGACTTTGGGACCTCAGAGCAGAAGGCCCACGTCCCCAAGGGGACGGGAAGCTGGCAGGAGTGTCCTCGCACCACTGGGCGCACATCAGAAAATGTGGGGAGCCCATCAGTTAGGACCGGACGACAGAGGGCCCTCATCTCCGAGGGTAAGAGGCTCCCGGCAGGCTCCACCTGCCAACAGACGGCCCACGTCGCCAAGGTGACCGTGTGCCAAGCAGGCAGGAATGACCTCCCAGCAGAGGGCCCAACTTACAGAAGGGTGAGGGACCCAGCCAGGATCAGACTCTCACCAGAGGGCCCACGTGACCAAGGGGATGGGAACCTGGCAGGCGTGTCCTCACGCCAGTGGGGCCACATCATCGAAATGTAAGAAACCCAGCACATGTGGCCTCAATCCAGAGGACCCACATCACCAAGGGCTGGGAGTGGGGCAGGCAGGAGCAGCCTCACAACAGAGGGCCCATAGAATAAAAAAGGTGAGGAATCCAGCAGTTGGAACCTCCCATCAGGCGGCCAGGAACACAGAGGCCATGGGATCCTGGTCGGAGCGAACTTACATCAGAGAGCCCACACCATGGAACTGTGAGCAACCCAGCCGCTGGACCTCAGAGCAGAAGGCCCACATCCCCAGCAGGATGGGAACCTGGCAGGAGTGTCCTGGCATCACTGGCTGCACATCAGAAAACGTGGGGAGCCCAGCAGTTAGGGTCTTAAGCCATAGGGACCTCATCAACCAGGGGAGGAGGCGCCCAGCGGGCTCCAGCTGCCACGCGAGGGCCCACGTCGCCAAGGCGACGTGTGCGAGCCAGGCAGGAGTGACCTCACATCAGGGGGCCCACCTCACAGAAGTCTGAGGGACCCAGCCAGGATCAGACTCTCACCAGAGGGCCCACATCACGAAGGGGATGGGAACCAGGCAGGAGTGTCCTCACACCAGTGTGGCCACATCATCGAAAGGTGAGGCACCCAGCACGTGTGGCCTCAAACCGGAGAACCCACATCACCAACGGGCTGGGACTGAGGCAGGCAAGAGTAGCCTCACAACAGAGGGCCCACAGAATAAAAAAATGTGAGGAATCCAGGAGCTGGACCCTCCCCCAACAGGCGGCCCAGGGCCACGAGGCTATGGGATCAAGGCCGGAGTGAACTCACACAAGAGGGCCCACACCATGGAACCGTGAGCAACCCAGCCGTTGGGACCTCAGAGCAGAAGGCCCACATCCCCCTGAGGATGGGAACCTGGCAGGAGTGTCCTCGCACCACTGGGCGCACAGCAGAAAATATGGGGAGCCCAGGACTTAGGGCCTGACGCCAGAGGGCCCTGATCACCCAGGGGAGGAGGCTCCCAGCAGGCTCCAACTGCGACCAGAGGGCCCACGTCGCCAAGGCGACGAGTGCCAGCCAGGCAGGAGTGACCTCACAGCAGAGGGCCCACCTCACAGAACGCTGAGGGACCCAGGCAGGATCAGACGCTCACCGAAAGGCCCCCATTACCAAGGGGATGGGAAGCAGGCAGGAGTGTTCTCAAACCAGCGGGGCCACACCATCGAAAGGTGAGGAACCCAGCACATATGGCCTCAAAACCAGAGGACCCACATCACCAAGGGGCTGGGAGTGAGGCACGCAGGAGTAGCCTCACACCAGAGGGCCCATAGAATAAAACAGGTGAGGACTCCAGCATTTGGAATCTCCCAGCATGTGGCCCACAGCACCAAATCTATGGGATCCTGGTCTGAGTGATGTCACACCACAGGTTCCACTTCATGAAACGGTGAGCTACGCAGCAACTGGGACCTCAGAGCAGAAGGCCCACATCCCCTTGGGGATGGGAACCTGCCACGAGTGTCCTCGAACCACTGGGCGCACATCAGAAAACGTGGGGGGAGCCCAGCAGTTAGGGTCTGACGACACAGGGCCCTCATCGCCGAGGGGAGGAGGCTCCCGGCAGGCTCCAACTAACACCAGAGGGCCCACGTCGCCAAGGCGACGTGTGCCAGCCAGGCAGGAGTGACCACAAAGCAGAGGGCCCACCTCACGGAAGGGTGAGGAACCCAGCAAGGATCAGACTCTCACCAGAGGGCCCACATCACCAAGGGGATGGAAAACAGCAGCAGTGGCCTCACACCAGTGGGGCCACATCACCGAAGGGTGAGGAACCCAGCACATGTGGCGACCAACCTGAGGACCCAAATCACGACGGGGCTGGGAGTGAAGCAGGCAGGAGTAACCTCACAAGAGAGGGCCCATAGAATACGTAAGGCGAGGAATCCAGCAGTTGGAAGAAGCTCCCAGCAAGCGACCCGGAGCACCGAGGCTATCGGGCCCAGGCCGGAGTGAACTCACACCAGAGAGCTCACATCATGAAACTGTGAGCAACCCAGCAGTTGGGACCTCAGAGCAGAAGGCCCACATCCCCATGGGTATGGAAACCTGGCAGGAGTGTACTCGCAGCACTGGGCGCACCTCAGAAAATGTGGGGAGCCCAGCAGTTAGGTCCTGAAGCCAGAGGCCCCTCATCACCGAGGGGAGGAGGCACCCAGCAGGCTCCAGCTGCCAACAGAGGGCCCACGTCGCCAAGGTGACGTGTTCCAGCCAGGCAGGGGTGACCTCACAGAAGAGGGCCCACCTCACAGAACGCTGAGGGACCCAGGCAAGATAAGACTCTCGCCAGAGGGCCCACATCACCAAGGGGATGGGAACCAGGCAGGAGTGTCCTCACACCAGTGGGGCCACGTCAACGAAAGACGTGGAACCCAGAACACGTGGACTCAAATCAGAGAACGCACATCACGAAGGGGCTTGGAGTGAGGAAGGCAGGAGGAGCCTCACAACAGAGGGCCCACAGAATAAAAACGCTGAGGAATCCATCAGTTGGCACCTCCCAGCACGCGGCCCACGGCACGGAGGCTACGGGGTCCAGGCCGGAATGAACTCACACCCGAGGGCCCACATCGTGAAACTGTGAGCCACCCAGCAGATGGGACGTCAGAGCCGAAGGCCCACATCCCCGTGGGGATGGGAACCTGGCAGGAGTGTCCTCGCACCACTAGGCGCACATCAGAAATGTGGGGAGGCCAGCAGTTAGGGCATGACGCCAGAGGGCCCTCATCACCCAGGGAGGAGGCGCCCAGCAGGCTCTCACTGTCACCAGAGGGCCCTCGTCGCCAAGACGAAGTGTGCCAGCCAGGCAGGAGTGACCTCACAGCACAGGGCCAACCACACAGAAGGTTAGGGAACCCAGCCAGGATTACATTCTCACCAGAGGACCCACATCAACAAGGGTATGGCAACCAGGCAGGAGTGTACTCACACCAGTGGGGCCACATCATCGAAAGGTGAGGAACCCAGCACACGTGGCGTCAAACCAGAGGACCCACATCACCGAGGGGCTGGGAGCGTGGCCGGCAGGAGTAGACTCACAACAGAGGGACCGTAGATTTAAAAAGGTGAGGAATCCAGCAGATCGAACCTCCTAGCAGGCGGCCCAGGGAACCGAGTCTACGGGATCCAGACCGGAGTGAACTCACACCAGAGTGCCCACATCATGAACCTGTGAGTAACTCAGCCGCTGGGACCTCAGACCAGACGGCCCACATCCCCACGGGAACGGGAACCTGGCAGGACTGTCCTCGAACCACTGGGGGCACATTCAGAAAATGCGGAGAGACCAGCAGTTAGGGCCTGACGCGAGAGGGCCCTCATCACCGAGGGGAGGAGGCCCCCGGCAGGCTCCAACTGCCACCAGAGGGCCCACGTCGCCAAGGCGAAGTGTGCCAGCCAGGCAGGAGTGACCTCACAGCAGAGGGCCCACCTCACAGAAGGGTGAGGAACGCAGCCAGGATCAGACTCCCACCAGAGGGCCCACATCACCAAGGGGATGGGAACCAGGCAGGAGTGTCCTCACACCAGTGGGGCCACACCATCGAAAGGTGAGGAACCCAGCACACGTGGACTCAAACCTGAGGACCCACATCACCGAGGGGCTCTGAGTGAGGCATGCTGGAGAAATCTCACAACTCAGGGCCCATAGAATAAAAAAGGTGAGGAATCTAGCAGTTGGCACCTCCCAGCAGGTGGCCCAGAGCACCGAGGCTACGGGATTCAGGCCGCAGTGAACTCACACCAGAGGGCCCACATCATGGAACTGAGCAACCCAGACTTTGGGACCTCAGAGCAGAAGGCCCACGTCCCCAAGGGGACGGGAAGCTGGCAGGAGTGTCCTCGCACCACTGGGCGCACATCAGAAAATGTGGGGAGCCCATCAGTTAGGACCGGACGACAGAGGGCCCTCATCTCCGAGGGTAAGAGGCTCCCGGCAGGCTCCACCTGCCAACAGACGGCCCACGTCGCCAAGGTGACGTGTGCCAAGCAGGCAGGAATGACCTCCCAGCAGAGGGCCCAACTTACAGAAGGGTGAGGGACCCAGCCAGGATCAGACTCTCACCAGAGGGCCCACGTGACCAAGGGGATGGGAACCTGGCAGGCGTGTCCTCACGCCAGTGGGGCCACATCATCGAAATGTAAGAAACCCAGCACATGTGGCCTCAATCCAGAGGACCCACATCACCAAGGGGCTGGGAGTGGGGCAGGCAGGAGCAGCCTCACAACAGAGGGCCCATAGAATAAAAAAGGTGAGGAATCCAGCAGTTGGAACCTCCCATCAGGCGGCCAGGAACACAGAGGCCATGGGATCCTGGTCGGAGCGAACTTACATCAGAGAGCCCACACCATGGAACTGTGAGCAACCCAGCCGCTGGGACCTCAGAGCAGAAGGCCCACATCCCCAGCAGGATGGGAACCTGGCAGGAGTGTCCTGACATCACTGGCTGCACATCAGAAAACGTGGGGAGCCCAGCAGTTAGGGTCTTAAGCCATAGGGACCTCATCAACCAGGGGAGGAGGCGCCCAGCGGGCTCCAGCTGCCACGCGAGGGCCCACGTCGCCAAGGCGACGTGTGCGAGCCAGGCAGGAGTGACCTCACATCAGGGGGCCCACCTCACAGAAGTCTGAGGGACCCAGCCAGGATCAGACTCTCACCAGAGGGCCCACATCACGAAGGGGATGGGAACCAGGCAGGAGTGTCCTCACACCAGTGTGGCCACATCATCGAAAGGTGAGGCACCCAGCACGTGTGGCCTCAAACCGGAGAACCCACATCACCAACGGGCTGGGACTGAGGCAGGCAAGAGTAGCCTCACAACAGAGGGCCCACAGAATAAAAAATGTGAGGAATCCAGGAGCTGGACCCTCCCCCAACAGGCGGCCCAGGGCCACGAGGCTATGGGATCAAGGCCGGAGTGAACTCACACAAGAGGGCCCACACCATGGAACCGTGAGCAACCCAGCCGTTGGGACCTCAGAGCAGAAGGCCCACATCCCCCTGAGGATGGGAACCTGGCAGGAGTGTCCTCGCACCACTGGGCGCACAGCAGAAAACATGGGGAGCCCAGGACTTAGGGCCTGACGCCAGAGGGCCCTGATCACCCAGGGGAGGAGGCTCCCAGCAGGCTCCAACTGCGACCAGAGGGCCCACGTCGCCAAGGCGACGAGTGCCAGCCAGGCAGGAGTGACCTCACAGCAGAGGGCCCACCTCACAGAACGCTGAGGGACCCAGGCAGGATCAGACGCTCACCGAAAGGCCCCCATTACCAAGGGGATGGGAAGCAGGCAGGAGTGTTCTCAAACCAGCGGGGCCACACCATCGAAAGGTGAGGAACCCAGCACATATGGCCTCAAACCAGAGGACCCACATCACCAAGGGGCTGGGAGTGAGGCACGCAGGAGTAGCCTCACACCAGAGGGCCCATAGAATAAAACAGGTGAGGACTCCAGCATTTGGAATCTCCCAGCATGTGGCCCACAGCACCAAATCTATGGGATCCTGGTCTGAGTGATGTCACACCACAGGTTCCACTTCATGAAACGGTGAGCTACGCAGCAACTGGGACCTCAGAGCAGAAGGCCCACATCCCCTTGGGGATGGGAACCTGCCACGAGTGTCCTCGAACCACTGGGCGCACATCAGAAAACGTGGGGGGAGCCCAGCAGTTAGGGTCTGACGACACAGGGCCCTCATCGCCGAGGGGAGGAGGCTCCCGGCAGGCTCCAACTAACACCAGAGGGCACACGTCGCCTTGGCGACGTGGGCCAGCCAGGCAGGAGTGACCACAAAGCAGAGGGCCCACCTCACGGAAGGGTGAGGAACCCAGCAAGGATCAGACTCTCACCAGAGGGCCCACATCACCAAGGGGATGGAAAACAGGCAGCAGTGGCCTCACACCAGTGGGGCCACATCACCGAAGGGTGAGGAACCCAGCACATGTGGCGACCAACCTGAGGACCCAAATCACGACGGGGCTGGGAGTGAAGCAGGCAGGAGTAACCTCACAAGAGAGGGCCCATAGAGTACGTAAGGCGAGGAATCCAGCAGTTGGAAGAAGCTCCCAGCAAGCGACCCGGAGCACCGAGGCTATCGGGCCCAGGCCGGAGTGAACTCACACCAGAGAGCTCACATCATGAAACCGTGAGCAACCCAGCAGTTGGGACCTCAGAGCAGAAGGTCCACATTCCCATGGGTATGGAAACCTGGCAGGAGTGTACTCGCAGCACTGGGCGCACCTCAGAAAATGTGGGGAGCCCAGCAGTTAGGTCCTGAAGCCAGAGGCCCCTCATCACCGAGGGGAGGAGGCACCCAGCAGGCTCCAGCTGCCAACAGAGGGCCCACGTCGCCAAGGTGACGTGTTCCAGCCAGGCAGGGGTGACCTCACAGAAGAGGGCCCACCTCACAGAACGCTGAGGGACCCAGGCAAGATAAGACTCTCGCCAGAGGGCCCACATCACCAAGGGGATGGGAACCAGGCAGGAGTGTCCTCACACCAGTGGGGCCACGTCAACGAAAGACGCGGAACCCAGCACACGTGGACTCAAATCAGAGAACGCACATCACGAAGGGGCTTGGAGTGAGGAAGGCAGGAGGAGCCTCACAACAGAGGGCCCACAGAATAAAAACGCTGAGGAATCCATCAGTTGGCACCTCCCAGCACGCGGCCCACGGCACGGAGGCTACGGGGTCCAGGCCGGAATGAACTCACACCCGAGGGCCCACATCGTGAAACTGTGAGCCACCCAGCAGATGGGACGTCAGAGCCGAAGGCCCACATCCCCGTGGGGATGGGAACCTGGCAGGAGTGTCCTCGCACCACTAGGCGCACATCAGAAAATGTGGGGAGGCCAGCAGTTAGGGCATGACGCCAGAGGGCCCTCATCACCCAGGGGAGGAGGCGCCCAGCAGGCTCTCACTGTCACCAGAGGGCCCTCGTCGCCAAGACGAAGTGTGCCAGCCAGGCAGGAGTGACCTCACAGCACAGGGCCAACCACACAGAAGGTTAGGGAACCCAGCCAGGATTACATTCTCACCAGAGGACCTACATCAACAAGGGTATGGCAACCAGGCAGGAGTGTACTCACACCAGTGGGGCCACATCATCGAAAGGTGAGGAACCCAGCACACGTGGCGTCAAACCAGAGGACCCACATCACCGAGGGGCTGGGAGCGTGGCCGGCAGGAGTAGACTCACAACAGAGGGACCGTAGATTTAAAAAGGTGAGGAATCCAGCAGATCGAACCTCCTAGCAGGCGGCCCAGGGAACCGAGTCTACGGGATCCAGACCGGAGTGAACTCACACCAGAGTGCCCACATCATGAACCTGTGAGTAACTCAGCCGCTGGGACCTCAGACCAGACGGCCCACATCCCCACGGGAACGGGAACCTGGCAGGACTGTCCTCGAACCACTGGGGGCACATTCAGAAAATGCGGAGAGACCAGCAGTTAGGGCCTGACGCGAGAGGGCCCTCATCACCGAGGGGAGGAGGCCCCCGGCAGGCTCCAACTGCCACCAGAGGGCCCACGTCGCCAAGGCGAAGTGTGCCAGCCAGGCAGGAGTGACCTCACAGCAGAGGGCCCACCTCACAGAAGGGTGAGGAACGCAGCCAGGATCAGACTCCCACCAGAGGGCCCACATCACCAAGGGGATGGGAACCAGGCAGGAGTGTCCTCACACCAGTGGGGCCACACCATCGAAAGGTGAGGAACCCAGCACACGTGGACTCAAACCTGAGGACCCACATCACCGAGGGGCTCTGAGTGAGGCATGCTGGAGAAATCTCACAACTCAGGGCCCATAGAATAAAAAAGGTGAGGAATCTAGCAGTTGGCACCTCCCAGCAGGTGGCCCAGAGCACCGAGGCTACGGGATTCAGGCCGCAGTGAACTCACACCAGAGGGCCCACATCATGGAACTGAGCAACCCAGACTTTGGGACCTCAGAGCAGAAGGCCCACGTCCCCAAGGGGACGGGAAGCTGGCAGGAGTGTCCTCGCACCACTGGGCGCACATCAGAAAATGTGGGGAGCCCATCAGTTAGGACCGGACGACAGAGGGCCCTCATCTCCGAGGGTAAGAGGCTCCCGGCAGGCTCCACCTGCCAACAGACGGCCCACGTCGCCAAGGTGACGTGTGCCAAGCAGGCAGGAATGACCTCCCAGCAGAGGGCCCAACTTACAGAAGGGTGAGGGACCCAGCCAGGATCAGACTCTCACCAGAGGGCCCACGTGACCAAGGGGATGGGAACCTGGCAGGCGTGTCCTCACGCCAGTGGGGCCACATCATCGAAATGTAAGAAACCCAGCACATGTGGCCTCAATCCAGAGGACCCACATCACCAAGGGGCTGGGAGTGGGGCAGGCAGGAGCAGCCTCACAACAGAGGGCCCATAGAATAAAAAAGGTGAGGAATCCAGCAGTTGGAACCTCCCATCAGGCGGCCAGGAACACAGAGGCCATGGGATCCTGGTCGGAGCGAACTTACATCAGAGAGCCCACACCATGGAACTGTGAGCAACCCAGCCGCTGGGACCTCAGAGCAGAAGGCCCACATCCCCAGCAGGATGGGAACCTGGCAGGAGTGTCCTGGCATCACTGGCTGCACATCAGAAAACGTGGGGAGCCCAGCAGTTAGGGTCTTAAGCCATAGGGACCTCATCAACCAGGGGAGGAGGCGCCCAGCGGGCTCCAGCTGCCACGCGAGGGCCCACGTCGCCAAGGCGACGTGTGCGAGCCAGGCAGGAGTGACCTCACATCAGGGGGCCCACCTCACAGAAGTCTGAGGGACCCAGCCAGGATCAGACTCTCACCAGAGGGCCCACATCACGAAGGGGATGGGAACCAGGCAGGAGTGTCCTCACACCAGTGTGGCCACATCATCGAAAGGTGAGGCACCCAGCACGTGTGGCCTCAAACCGGAGAACCCACATCACCAACGGGCTGGGACTGAGGCAGGCAAGAGTAGCCTCACAACAGAGGGCCCACAGAATAAAAAATGTGAGGAATCCAGGAGCTGGACCCTCCCCCAACAGGCGGCCCAGGGCCACGAGGCTATGGGATCAAGGCCGGAGTGAACTCACACAAGAGGGCCCACACCATGGAACCGTGAGCAACCCAGCCGTTGGGACCTCAGAGCAGAAGGCCCACATCCCCCTGAGGATGGGAACCTGGCAGGAGTGTCCTCGCACCACTGGGCGCACAGCAGAAAACATGGGGAGCCCAGGACTTAGGGCCTGACGCCAGAGGGCCCTGATCACCCAGGGGAGGAGGCTCCCAGCAGGCTCCAACTGCGACCAGAGGGCCCACGTCGCCAAGGCGACGAGTGCCAGCCAGGCAGGAGTGACCTCACAGCAGAGGGCCCACCTCACAGAACGCTGAGGGACCCAGGCAGGATCAGACGCTCACCGAAAGGCCCCCATTACCAAGGGGATGGGAAGCAGGCAGGAGTGTTCTCAAACCAGCGGGGCCACACCATCGAAAGGTGAGGAACCCAGCACATATGGCCTCAAACCAGAGGACCCACATCACCAAGGGGCTGGGAGTGAGGCACGCAGGAGTAGCCTCACACCAGAGGGCCCATAGAATAAAACAGGTGAGGACTCCAGCATTTGGAATCTCCCAGCATGTGGCCCACAGCACCAAATCTATGGGATCCTGGTCTGAGTGATGTCACACCACAGGTTCCACTTCATGAAACGGTGAGCTACGCAGCAACTGGGACCTCAGAGCAGAAGGCCCACATCCCCTTGGGGATGGGAACCTGCCACGAGTGTCCTCGAACCACTGGGCGCACATCAGAAAACGTGGGGGGAGCCCAGCAGTTAGGGTCTGACGACACAGGGCCCTCATCGCCGAGGGGAGGAGGCTCCCGGCAGGCTCCAACTAACACCAGAGGGCCCACGTCGCCAAGGCGACGTGTGCCAGCCAGGCAGGAGTGACCACAAAGCAGAGGGCCCACCTCACGGAAGGGTGAGGAACCCAGCAAGGATCAGACTCTCACCAGAGGGCCCACATCACCAAGGGGATGGAAAACAGGCAGCAGTGGCCTCACACCAGTGGGGCCACATCACCGAAGGGTGAGGAACCCAGCACATGTGGCGACCAACCTGAGGACCCAAATCACGACGGGGCTGGGAGTGAAGCAGGCAGGAGTAACCTCACAAGAGAGGGCCCATAGAATACGTAAGGCGAGGAATCCAGCAGTTGGAAGCTCCCAGCAAGCGACCCGGAGCACCGAGGCTATCGGGCCCAGGCCGGAGTGAACTCACACCAGAGAGCTCACATCATGAAACCGTGAGCAACCCAGCAGTTGGGACCTCAGAGCAGAAGGCCCACATCCCCATGGGTATGGAAACCTGGCAGGAGTGTACTCGCAGCACTGGGCGCACCTCAGAAAATGTGGGGAGCCCAGCAGTTAGGTCCTGAAGCCAGAGGCCCCTCATCACCGAGGGGAGGAGGCACCCAGCAGGCTCCAGCTGCCAACAGAGGGCCCACGTCGCCAAGGTGACGTGTTCCAGCCAGGCAGGGGTGACCTCACAGAAGAGGGCCCACCTCACAGAACGCTGAGGGACCCAGGCAAGATAAGACTCTCGCCAGAGGGCCCACATCACCAAGGGGATGGGAACCAGGCAGGAGTGTCCTCACACCAGTGGGGCCACGTCAACGAAAGACGCGGAACCCAGCACACGTGGACTCAAATCAGAGAACGCACATCACGAAGGGGCTTGGAGTGAGGAAGGCAGGAGGAGCCTCACAACAGAGGGCCCACAGAATAAAAACGCTGAGGAATCCATCAGTTGGCACCTCCCAGCACGCGGCCCACGGCACGGAGGCTACGGGGTCCAGGCCGGAATGAACTCACACCCGAGGGCCCACATCGTGAAACTGTGAGCCACCCAGCAGATGGGACGTCAGAGCCGAAGGCCCACATCCCCGTGGGGATGGGAACCTGGCAGGAGTGTCCTCGCACCACTAGGCGCACATCAGAAAATGTGGGGAGGCCAGCAGTTAGGGCATGACGCCAGAGGGCCCTCATCACCCAGGGGAGGAGGCGCCCAGCAGGCTCTCACTGTCACCAGAGGGCCCTCGTCGCCAAGACGAAGTGTGCCAGCCAGGCAGGAGTGACCTCACAGCACAGGGCCAACCACACAGAAGGTTAGGGAACCCAGCCAGGATTACATTCTCACCAGAGGACCCACATCAACAAGGGTATGGCAACCAGGCAGGAGTGTACTCACACCAGTGGGGCCACATCATCGAAAGGTGAGGAACCCAGCACACGTGGCGTCAAACCAGAGGACCCACATCACCGAGGGGCTGGGAGCGTGGCCGGCAGGAGTAGACTCACAACAGAGGGACCGTAGATTTAAAAAGGTGAGGAATCCAGCAGATCGAACCTCCTAGCAGGCGGCCCAGGGAACCGAGTCTACGGGATCCAGACCGGAGTGAACTCACACCAGAGTGCCCACATCATGAACCTGTGAGTAACTCAGCCGCTGGGACCTCAGACCAGACGGCCCACATCCCCACGGGAACGGGAACCTGGCAGGACTGTCCTCGAACCACTGGGGGCACATTCAGAAAATGCGGAGAGACCAGCAGTTAGGGCCTGACGCGAGAGGGCCCTCATCACCGAGGGGAGGAGGCCCCCGGCAGGCTCCAACTGCCACCAGAGGGCCCACGTCGCCAAGGCGAAGTGTGCCAGCCAGGCAGGAGTGACCTCACAGCAGAGGGCCCACCTCACAGAAGGGTGAGGAACGCAGCCAGGATCAGACTCCCACCAGAGGGCCCACATCACCAAGGGGATGGGAACCAGGCAGGAGTGTCCTCACACCAGTGGGGCCACACCATCGAAAGGTGAGGAACCCAGCACACGTGGACTCAAACCTGAGGACCCACATCACCGAGGGGCTCTGAGTGAGGCATGCTGGAGAAATCTCACAACTCAGGGCCCATAGAATAAAAAAGGTGAGGAATCTAGCAGTTGGCACCTCCCAGCAGGTGGCCCAGAGCACCGAGGCTACGGGATTCAGGCCGCAGTGAACTCACACCAGAGGGCCCACATCATGGAACTGAGCAACCCAGACTTTGGGACCTCAGAGCAGAAGGCCCACGTCCCCAAGGGGACGGGAAGCTGGCAGGAGTGTCCTCGCACCACTGGGCGCACATCAGAAAATGTGGGGAGCCCATCAGTTAGGACCGGACGACAGAGGGCCCTCATCTCCGAGGGTAAGAGGCTCCCGGCAGGCTCCACCTGCCAACAGACGGCCCACGTCGCCAAGGTGACGTGTGCCAAGCAGGCAGGAATGACCTCCCAGCAGAGGGCCCAACTTACAGAAGGGTGAGGGACCCAGCCAGGATCAGACTCTCACCAGAGGGCCCACGTGACCAAGGGGATGGGAACCTGGCAGGCGTGTCCTCACGCCAGTGGGGCCACATCATCGAAATGTAAGAAACCCAGCACATGTGGCCTCAATCCAGAGGACCCACATCACCAAGGGGCTGGGAGTGGGGCAGGCAGGAGCAGCCTCACAACAGAGGGCCCATAGAATAAAAAAGGTGAGGAATCCAGCAGTTGGAACCTCCCATCAGGCGGCCAGGAACACAGAGGCCATGGGATCCTGGTCGGAGCGAACTTACATCAGAGAGCCCACACCATGGAACTGTGAGCAACCCAGCCGCTGGGACCTCAGAGCAGAAGGCCCACATCCCCAGCAGGATGGGAACCTGGCAGGAGTGTCCTGGCATCACTGGCTGCACATCAGAAAACGTGGGGAGCCCAGCAGTTAGGGTCTTAAGCCATAGGGACCTCATCAACCAGGGGAGGAGGTGCCCAGCGGGCTCCAGATGCCACGCGAGGGCCCACGTCGCCAAGGCGACGTGTGCGAGCCAGGCAGGAGTGACCTCACATCAGGGGGCCCACCTCACAGAAGTCTGAGGGACCCAGCCAGGATCAGACTCTCACCAGAGGGCCCACATCACGAAGGGGATGGGAACCAGGCAGGAGTGTCCTCACACCAGTGTGGCCACATCATCGAAAGGTGAGGCACCCAGCACGTGTGGCCTCAAACCGGAGAACCCACATCACCAACGGGCTGGGACTGAGGCAGGCAAGAGTAGCCTCACAACAGAGGGCCCACAGAATAAAAAATGTGAGGAATCCAGGAGCTGGACCCTCCCCCAACAGGCGGCCCAGGGCCACGAGGCTATGGGATCAAGGCCGGAGTGAACTCACACAAGAGGGCCCACACCATGGAACCGTGAGCAACCCAGCCGTTGGGACCTCAGAGCAGAAGGCCCACATCCCCCTGAGGATGGGAACCTGGCAGGAGTGTCCTCGCACCACTGGGCGCACAGCAGAAAATATGGGGAGCCCAGGACTTAGGGCCTGACGCCAGAGGGCCCTGATCACCCAGGGGAGGAGGCTCCCAGCAGGCTCCAACTGCGACCAGAGGGCCCACGTCGCCAAGGCGACGAGTGCCAGCCAGGCAGGAGTGACCTCACAGCAGAGGGCCCACCTCACAGAACGCTGAGGGACCCAGGCAGGATCAGACGCTCACCGAAAGGCCCCCATTACCAAGGGGATGGGAAGCAGGCAGGAGTGTTCTCAAACCAGCGGGGCCACACCATCGAAAGGTGAGGAACCCAGCACATATGGCCTCAAACCAGAGGACCCACATCACCAAGGGGCTGGGAGTGAGGCACGCAGGAGTAGCCTCACACCAGAGGGCCCATAGAATAAAACAGGTGAGGACTCCAGCATTTGGAATCTCCCAGCATGTGGCCCACAGCACCAAATCTATGGGATCCTGGTCTGAGTGATGTCACACCACAGGTTCCACTTCATGAAACGGTGAGCTACGCAGCAACTGGGACCTCAGAGCAGAAGGCCCACATCCCCTTGGGGATGGGAACCTGCCACGAGTGTCCTCGAACCACTGGGCGCACATCAGAAAACGTGGGGGGAGCCCAGCAGTTAGGGTCTGACGACACAGGGCCCTTATCGCCGAGGGGAGGAGGCTCCCGGCAGGCTCCAACTAACACCAGAGGGCCCACGTCACCAAGGCGACGTGTGCCAGCCAGGCAGGAGTGACCACAAAGCAGAGGGCCCACCTCACGGAAGGGTGAGGAACCCAGCAAGGATCAGACTCTCACCAGAGGGCCCACATCACCAAGGGGATGGAAAACAGGCAGCAGTGGCCTCACACCAGTGGGGCCACATCACCGAAGGGTGAGGAACCCAGCACATGTGGCGACCAACCTGAGGACCCAAATCACGACGGGGCTGGGAGTGAAGCAGGCAGGAGTAACCTCACAAGAGAGGGCCCATAGAGTACGTAAGGCGAGGAATCCAGCAGTTGGAAGCTCCCAGCAAGCGACCCGGAGCACCGAGGCTATCGGGCCCAGGCCGGAGTGAACTCACACCAGAGAGCTCACATCATGAAACCGTGAGCAACCCAGCAGTTGGGACCTCAGAGCAGAAGGCCCACATCCCCATGGGTATGGAAACCTGGCAGGAGTGTACTCGCAGCACTGGGCGCACCTCAGAAAATGTGGGGAGCCCAGCAGTTAGGTCCTGAAGCCAGAGGCCCCTCATCACCGAGGGGAGGAGGCACCCAGCAGGCTCCAGCTGCCAACAGAGGGCCCACGTCGCCAAGGTGACGTGTTCCAGCCAGGCAGGGGTGACCTCACAGAAGAGGGCCCACCTCACAGAACGCTGAGGGACCCAGGCAAGATAAGACTCTCGCCAGAGGGCCCACATCACCAAGGGGATGGGAACCAGGCAGGAGTGTCCTCACACCAGTGGGGCCACGTCAACGAAAGACGCGGAACCCAGCACACGTGGACTCAAATCAGAGAACGCACATCACGAAGGGGCTTGGAGTGAGGAAGGCAGGAGGAGCCTCACAACAGAGGGCCCACAGAATAAAAACGCTGAGGAATCCATCAGTTGGCACCTCCCAGCACGCGGCCCACGGCACGGAGGCTACGGGGTCCAGGCCGGAATGAACTCACACCCGAGGGCCCACATCGTGAAACTGTGAGCCACCCAGCAGATGGGACGTCAGAGCCGAAGGCCCACATCCCCGTGGGGATGGGAACCTGGCAGGAGTGTCCTCGCACCACTAGGCGCACATCAGAAAATGTGGGGAGGCCAGCAGTTAGGGCATGACGCCAGAGGGCCCTCATCACCCAGGGGAGGAGGCGCCCAGCAGGCTCTCACTGTCACCAGAGGGCCCTCGTCGCCAAGACGAAGTGTGCCAGCCAGGCAGGAGTGACCTCACAGCACAGGGCCAACCACACAGAAGGTTAGGGAACCCAGCCAGGATTACATTCTCACCAGAGGACCCACATCAACAAGGGTATGGCAACCAGGCAGGAGTGTACTCACACCAGTGGGGCCACATCATCGAAAGGTGAGGAACCCAGCACACGTGGCGTCAAACCAGAGGACCCACATCACCGAGGGGCTGGGAGCGTGGCCGGCAGGAGTAGACTCACAACAGAGGGACCGTAGATTTAAAAAGGTGAGGAATCCAGCAGATCGAACCTCCTAGCAGGCGGCCCAGGGAACCGAGTCTACGGGATCCAGACCGGAGTGAACTCACACCAGAGTGCCCACATCATGAACCTGTGAGTAACTCAGCCGCTGGGACCTCAGACCAGACGGCCCACATCCCCACGGGAACGGGAACCTGGCAGGACTGTCCTCGAACCACTGGGGGCACATTCAGAAAATGCGGAGAGACCAGCAGTTAGGGCCTGACGCGAGAGGGCCCTCATCACCGAGGGGAGGAGGCCCCCGGCAGGCTCCAACTGCCACCAGAGGGCCCACGTCGCCAAGGCGAAGTGTGCCAGCCAGGCAGGAGTGACCTCACAGCAGAGGGCCCACCTCACAGAAGGGTGAGGAACGCAGCCAGGATCAGACTCCCACCAGAGGGCCCACATCACCAAGGGGATGGGAACCAGGCAGGAGTGTCCTCACACCAGTGGGGCCACACCATCGAAAGGTGAGGAACCCAGCACACGTGGACTCAAACCTGAGGACCCACATCACCGAGGGGCTCTGAGTGAGGCATGCTGGAGAAATCTCACAACTCAGGGCCCATAGAATAAAAAAGGTGAGGAATCTAGCAGTTGGCACCTCCCAGCAGGTGGCCCAGAGCACCGAGGCTACGGGATTCAGGCCGCAGTGAACTCACACCAGAGGGCCCACATCATGGAACTGAGCAACCCAGACTTTGGGACCTCAGAGCAGAAGGCCCACGTCCCCAAGGGGACGGGAAGCTGGCAGGAGTGTCCTCGCACCACTGGGCGCACATCAGAAAATGTGGGGAGCCCATCAGTTAGGACCGGACGACAGAGGGCCCTCATCTCCGAGGGTAAGAGGCTCCCGGCAGGCTCCACCTGCCAACAGACGGCCCACGTCGCCAAGGTGACGTGTGCCAAGCAGGCAGGAATGACCTCCCAGCAGAGGGCCCAACTTACAGAAGGGTGAGGGACCCAGCCAGGATCAGACTCTCACCAGAGGGCCCACGTGACCAAGGGGATGGGAACCTGGCAGGCGTGTCCTCACGCCAGTGGGGCCACATCATCGAAATGTAAGAAACCCAGCACATGTGGCCTCAATCCAGAGGACCCACATCACCAAGGGGCTGGGAGTGGGGCAGGCAGGAGCAGCCTCACAACAGAGGGCCCATAGAATAAAAAAGGTGAGGAATCCAGCAGTTGGAACCTCCCATCAGGCGGCCAGGAACACAGAGGCCATGGGATCCTGGTCGGAGCGAACTTACATCAGAGAGCCCACACCATGGAACTGTGAGCAACCCAGCCGCTGGGACCTCAGAGCAGAAGGCCCACATCCCCAGCAGGATGGGAACCTGGCAGGAGTGTCCTGGCATCACTGGCTGCACATCAGAAAACGTGGGGAGCCCAGCAGTTAGGGTCTTAAGCCATAGGGACCTCATCAACCAGGGGAGGAGGCGCCCAGCGGGCTCCAGCTGCCACGCGAGGGCCCACGTCGCCAAGGCGACGTGTGCGAGCCAGGCAGGAGTGACCTCACATCAGGGGGCCCACCT
This sequence comes from Tursiops truncatus, assembly GCF_011762595.2. NCBI lineage: Eukaryota > Metazoa > Chordata > Mammalia > Artiodactyla > Delphinidae > Tursiops > Tursiops truncatus. Next base: position 36,127 of record NW_022983289.1, on the reverse strand, counting down.
CACAGAAGTCTGAGGGACCCAGCCAGGATCAGACTCTCACCAGAGGGCCCACATCACGAAGGGGATGGGAACCAGGCAGGAGTGTCCTCACACCAGTGTGGCCACATCATCGAAAGGTGAGGCACCCAGCACGTGTGGCCTCAAACCGGAGAACCCACATCACCAACGGGCTGGGACTGAGGCAGGCAAGAGTAGCCTCACAACAGAGGGCCCACAGAATAAAAAATGTGAGGAATCCAGGAGCTGGACCCTCCCCCAACAGGCGGCCCAGGGCCACGAGGCTATGGGATCAAGGCCGGAGTGAACTCACACAAGAGGGCCCACACCATGGAACCGTGAGCAACCCAGCCGTTGGGACCTCAGAGCAGAAGGCCCACATCCCCCTGAGGATGGGAACCTGGCAGGAGTGTCCTCGCACCACTGGGCGCACGGCAGAAAATATGGGGAGCCCAGGACTTAGGGCCTGACGCCAGAGGGCCCTGATCACCCAGAGGAGGAGGCTCCCAGCAGGCTCCAACTGCGACCAGAGGGCCCACGTCGCCAAGGCGACAAGTGCCAGCCAGGCAGGAGTGACCTCACAGCAGAGGGCCCACCTCACAGAACGCTGAGGGACCCAGGCAGGATCAGACGCTCACCGAAAGGCCCCCATTACCAAGGGGATGGGAAGCAGGCAGGAGTGTTCTCAAACCAGCGGGGCCACACCATCGAAAGGTGAGGAACCCAGCACATATGGCCTCAAACCAGAGGACCCACATCACCAAGGGGCTGGGAGTGAGGCACGCAGGAGTAGCCTCACACCAGAGGGCCCATAGAATAAAACAGGTGAGGACTCCAGCATTTGGAATCTCCCAGCATGTGGCCCACAGCACCAAATCTATGGGATCCTGGTCTGAGTGATGTCACACCACAGGTTCCACTTCATGAAACGGTGAGCTACGCAGCAACTGGGACCTCAGAGCAGAAGGCCCACATCCCCTTGGGGATGGGAACCTGCCACGAGTGTCCTCGAACCACTGGGCGCACATCAGAAAACGTGGGGGGAGCCCAGCAGTTAGGGTCTGACGACACAGGGCCCTCATCGCCGAGGGGAGGAGGCTCCCGGCAGGCTCCAACTAACACCAGAGGGCCCACGTCGCCAAGGCGACGTGTGCCAGCCAGGCAGGAGTGACCACAAAGCAGAGGGCCCACCTCACGGAAGGGTGAGGAACCCAGCAAGGATCAGACTCTCACCAGAGGGCCCACATCACCAAGGGGATGGAAAACAGGCAGCAGTGGCCTCACACCAGTGGGGCCACATCACCGAAGGGTGAGGAACCCAGCACATGTGGCGACCAACCTGAGGACCCAAATCACGACGGGGCTGGGAGTGAAGCAGGCAGGAGTAACCTCACAAGAGAGGGCCCATAGAGTACGTAAGGCGAGGAATCCAGCAGTTGGAAGAAGCTCCCAGCAAGCGACCCGGAGCACCGAGGCTATCGGGCCCAGGCCGGAGTGAACTCACACCAGAGAGCTCACATCATGAAACCGTGAGCAACCCAGCAGTTGGGACCTCAGAGCAGAAGGCCCACATCCCCATGGGTATGGAAACCTGGCAGGAGTGTACTCGCAGCACTGGGCGCACCTCAGAAAATGTGGGGAGCCCAGCAGTTAGGTCCTGAAGCCAGAGGCCCCTCATCACCGAGGGGAGGAGGCACCCAGCAGGCTCCAGCTGCCAACAGAGGGCCCACGTCGCCAAGGTGACGTGTTCCAGCCAGGCAGGGGTGACCTCACAGAAGAGGGCCCACCTCACAGAACGCTGAGGGACCCAGGCAAGATAAGACTCTCGCCAGAGGGCCCACATCACCAAGGGGATGGGAACCAGGCAGGAGTGTCCTCACACCAGTGGGGCCACGTCAACGAAAGACGCGGAACCCAGCACACGTGGACTCAAATCAGAGAACGCACATCACGAAGGGGCTTGGAGTGAGGAAGGCAGGAGGAGCCTCACAACAGAGGGCCCACAGAATAAAAACGCTGAGGAATCCATCAGTTGGCACCTCCCAGCACGCGGCCCACGGCACGGAGGCTACGGGGTCCAGGCCGGAATGAACTCACACCCGAGGGCCCACATCGTGAAACTGTGAGCCACCCAGCAGATGGGACGTCAGAGCCGAAGGCCCACATCCCCGTGGGGATGGGAACCTGGCAGGAGTGTCCTCGCACCACTAGGCGCACATCAGAAAATGTGGGGAGGCCAGCAGTTAGGGCATGACGCCAGAGGGCCCTCATCACCCAGGGGAGGAGGCGCCCAGCAGGCTCTCACTGTCACCAGAGGGCCCTCGTCGCCAAGACGAAGTGTGCCAGCCAGGCAGGAGTGACCTCACAGCACAGGGCCAACCACACAGAAGGTTAGGGAACCCAGCCAGGATTACATTCTCACCAGAGGACCCACATCAACAAGGGTATGGCAACCAGGCAGGAGTGCACTCACACCAGTGGGGCCACATCATCGAAAGGTGAGGAACCCAGCACACGTGGCGTCAAACCAGAGGACCCACATCACCGAGGGGCTGGGAGCGTGGCCGGCAGGAGTAGACTCACAACAGAGGGACCGTAGATTTAAAAAGGTGAGGAATCCAGCAGATCGAACCTCCTAGCAGGCGGCCCAGGGAACCGAGTCTACGGGATCCAGACCGGAGTGAACTCACACCAGAGTGCCCACATCATGAACCTGTGAGTAACTCAGCCGCTGGGACCTCAGACCAGACGGCCCACATCCCCACGGGAACGGGAACCTGGCAGGACTGTCCTCGAACCACTGGGGGCACATTCAGAAAATGCGGAGAGACCAGCAGTTAGGGCCTGACGCGAGAGGGCCCTCATCACCGAGGGGAGGAGGCCCCCGGCAGGCTCCAACTGCCACCAGAGGGCCCACGTCGCCAAGGCGAAGTGTGCCAGCCAGGCAGGAGTGACCTCACAGCAGAGGGCCCACCTCACAGAAGGGTGAGGAACGCAGCCAGGATCAGACTCCCACCAGAGGGCCCACATCACCAAGGGGATGGGAACCAGGCAGGAGTGTCCTCACACCAGTGGGGCCACACCATCGAAAGGTGAGGAACCCAGCACACGTGGACTCAAACCTGAGGACCCACATCACCGAGGGGCTCTGAGTGAGGCATGCTGGAGAAATCTCACAACTCAGGGCCCATAGAATAAAAAAGGTGAGGAATCTAGCAGTTGGCACCTCCCAGCAGGTGGCCCAGAGCACCGAGGCTACGGGATTCAGGCCGCAGTGAACTCACACCAGAGGGCCCACATCATGGAACTGAGCAACCCAGACTTTGGGACCTCAGAGCAGAAGGCCCACGTCCCCAAGGGGACGGGAAGCTGGCAGGAGTGTCCTCGCACCACTGGGCGCACATCAGAAAATGTGGGGAGCCCATCAGTTAGGACCGGACGACAGAGGGCCCTCATCTCCGAGGGTAAGAGGCTCCCGGCAGGCTCCACCTGCCAACAGACGGCCCACGTCGCCAAGGTGACGTGTGCCAAGCAGGCAGGAATGACCTCCCAGCAGAGGGCCCAACTTACAGAAGGGTGAGGGACCCAGCCAGGATCAGACTCTCACCAGAGGGCCCACGTGACCAAGGGGATGGGAACCAGGCAGGAGTGTCCTCACACCAGTGGGGCCACATCATCGAAATGTAAGAAACCCAGCACATGTGGCCTCAATCCAGAGGACCCACATCACCAAGGGGCTGGGAGTGGGGCAGGCAGGAGCAGCCTCACAACAGAGGGCCCATAGAATAAAAAAGGTGAGGAATCCAGCAGTTGGAACCTCCCATCAGGCGGCCAGGAACACAGAGGCCATGGGATCCTGGTCGGAGCGAACTTACATCAGAGAGCCCACACCATGGAACTGTGAGCAACCCAGCCGCTGGGACCTCAGAGCAGAAGGCCCACATCCCCAGCAGGATGGGAACCTGGCAGGAGTGTCCTGGCATCACTGGCTGCACATCAGAAAACGTGGGGAGCCCAGCAGTTAGGGTCTTAAGCCATAGGGACCTCATCAACCAGGGGAGGAGGCGCCCAGCGGGCTCCAGCTGCCACGCGAGGGCCCACGTCGCCAAGGCGACGTGTGCGAGCCAGGCAGGAGTGACCTCACATCAGGGGGCCCACCTCACAGAAGTCTGAGGGACCCAGCCAGGATCAGACTCTCACCAGAGGGCCCACATCACGAAGGGGATGGGAACCAGGCAGGAGTGTCCTCACACCAGTGTGGCCACATCATCGAAAGGTGAGGCACCCAGCACGTGTGGCCTCAAACCGGAGAACCCACATCACCAACGGGCTGGGACTGAGGCAGGCAAGAGTAGCCTCACAACAGAGGGCCCACAGAATAAAAAATGTGAGGAATCCAGGAGCTGGACCCTCCCCCAACAGGCGGCCCAGGGCCACGAGGCTATGGGATCAAGGCCGGAGTGAACTCACACAAGAGGGCCCACACCATGGAACCGTGAGCAACCCAGCCGTTGGGACCTCAGAGCAGAAGGCCCACATCCCCCTGAGGATGGGAACCTGGCAGGAGTGTCCTCGCACCACTGGGCGCACGGCAGAAAATATGGGGAGCCCAGGACTTAGGGCCTGACGCCAGAGGGCCCTGATCACCCAGAGGAGGAGGCTCCCAGCAGGCTCCAACTGCGACCAGAGGGCCCACGTCGCCAAGGCGACAAGTGCCAGCCAGGCAGGAGTGACCTCACAGCAGAGGGCCCACCTCACAGAACGCTGAGGGACCCAGGCAGGATCAGACGCTCACCGAAAGGCCCCCATTACCAAGGGGATGGGAAGCAGGCAGGAGTGTTCTCAAACCAGCGGGGCCACACCATCGAAAGGTGAGGAACCCAGCACATATGGCCTCAAACCAGAGGACCCACATCACCAAGGGGCTGGGAGTGAGGCACGCAGGAGTAGCCTCACACCAGAGGGCCCATAGAATAAAACAGGTGAGGACTCCAGCATTTGGAATCTCCCAGCATGTGGCCCACAGCACCAAATCTATGGGATCCTGGTCTGAGTGATGTCACACCACAGGTTCCACTTCATGAAACGGTGAGCTACGCAGCAACTGGGACCTCAGAGCAGAAGGCCCACATCCCCTTGGGGATGGGAACCTGCCACGAGTGTCCTCGAACCACTGGGCGCACATGAGAAAACGTGGGGGGAGCCCAGCAGTTAGGGTCTGACGACACAGGGCCCTCATCGCCGAGGGGAGGAGGCTCCCGGCAGGCTCCAACTAACACCAGAGGGCCCACGTCGCCAAGGCGACGTGTGCCAGCCAGGCAGGAGTGACCACAAAGCAGAGGGCCCACCTCACGGAAGGGTGAGGAACCCAGCAAGGATCAGACTCTCACCAGAGGGCCCACATCACCAAGGGGATGGAAAACAGGCAGCAGTGGCCTCACACCAGTGGGGCCACATCACCGAAGGGTGAGGAACCCAGCACATGTGGCGACCAACCTGAGGACCCAAATCACGACGGGGCTGGGAGTGAAGCAGGCAGGAGTAACCTCACAAGAGAGGGCCCATAGAGTACGTAAGGCGAGGAATCCAGCAGTTGGAAGAAGCTCCCAGCAAGCGACCCGGAGCACCGAGGCTATCGGGCCCAGGCCGGAGTGAACTCACACCAGAGAGCTCACATCATGAAACCGTGAGCAACCCAGCAGTTGGGACCTCAGAGCAGAAGGCCCACATCCCCATGGGTATGGAAACCTGGCAGGAGTGTACTCGCAGCACTGGGCGCACCTCAGAAAATGTGGGGAGCCCAGCAGTTAGGTCCTGAAGCCAGAGGCCCCTCATCACCGAGGGGAGGAGGCACCCAGCAGGCTCCAGCTGCCAACAGAGGGCCCACGTCGCCAAGGTGACGTGTTCCAGCCAGGCAGGGGTGACCTCACAGAAGAGGGCCCACCTCACAGAACGCTGAGGGACCCAGGCAAGATAAGACTCTCGCCAGAGGGCCCACATCACCAAGGGGATGGGAACCAGGCAGGAGTGTCCTCACACCAGTGGGGCCACGTCAACGAAAGACGTGGAACCCAGAACACGTGGACTCAAATCAGAGAACGCACATCACGAAGGGGCTTGGAGTGAGGAAGGCAGGAGGAGCCTCACAACAGAGGGCCCACAGAATAAAAACGCTGAGGAATCCATCAGTTGGCACCTCCCAGCACGCGGCCCACGGCACGGAGGCTACGGGGTCCAGGCCGGAATGAACTCACACCCGAGGGCCCACATCGTGAAACTGTGAGCAACCCAGCAGTTGGGACCTCAGAGCCGAAGGCCCACATCCCCGTGGGGATGGTAACCTGGCAGGAGTGTCCTCGCACCACTAGGCGCACATCAGAAAATGTGGGGAGGCCAGCAGTTAGGGCATGACGCCAGAGGGCCCTCATCACCCAGGGGAGGAGGCGCCCAGCAGGCTCTCACTGTCACCAGAGGGCCCTCGTCGCCAAGACGAAGTGTGCCAGCCAGGCAGGAGTGACCTCACAGCACAGGGCCAACCACACAGAAGGTTAGGGAACCCAGCCAGGATTACATTCTCACCAGAGGACCCACATCAACAAGGGTATGGCAACCAGGCAGGAGTGTACTCACACCAGTGGGGCCACATCATCGAAGGTGAGGAACCCAGCACACGTGGCGTCAAACCAGAGGACCCACATCACCGAGGGGCTGGGAGCGTGGCCGGCAGGAGTAGACTCACAACAGAGGGACCGTAGATTTAAAAAGGTGAGGAATCCAGCAGATCGAACCTCCTAGCAGGCGGCCCAGGGAACCGAGTCTACGGGATCCAGACCGGAGTGAACTCACACCAGAGTGCCCACATCATGAACCTGTGAGTAACTCAGCCGCTGGGACCTCAGACCAGACGGCCCACATCCCCACGGGAACGGGAACCTGGCAGGACTGTCCTCGAACCACTGGGGGCACATTCAGAAAATGCGGAGAGACCAGCAGTTAGGGCCTGACGCGAGAGGGCCCTCATCACCGAGGGGAGGAGGCCCCCGGCAGGCTCCAACTGCCACCAGAGGGCCCACGTCGCCAAGGCGAAGTGTGCCAGCCAGGCAGGAGTGACCTCACAGCAGAGGGCCCACCTCACAGAAGGGTGAGGAACGCAGCCAGGATCAGACTCCCACCAGAGGGCCCACATCACCAAGGGGATGGGAACCAGGCAGGAGTGTCCTCACACCAGTGGGGCCACACCATCGAAAGGTGAGGAACCCAGCACACGTGGACTCAAACCTGAGGACCCACATCACCGAGGGGCTCTGAGTGAGGCATGCTGGAGAAATCTCACAGCTCAGGGCCCATAGAATAAAAAAGGTGAGGAATCTAGCAGTTGGCACCTCCCAGCAGGTGGCCCAGAGCACCGAGGCTACGGGATTCAGGCCGCAGTGAACTCACACCAGAGGGCCCACATCATGGAACTGAACAACCCAGACTTTGGAACCTCAGAGCAGAAGGCCCACGTCCCCAAGGGGATGGGAAGCTGGCAGGAGTGTCCTCGCACCACTGGGCGCACATTCGGAAATGTGGGGAGTCCATCAGTTAGGACCTGACGACAGAGGGCCCTCATCTCCGAGGGTGAGAGGCTCCCGGCAGGTTCCACCTGCCAACAGATGGCCCACGTCGCCAAGGTTACGTGTGCCAAGCAGGCAGGAATGACCTCCCAGCAGAGGGCCCATCTCACAGAAGTTTGAGGAACCCAGCCAGGATCAGACTCTCACCAGAGGACCCACATCACCAAGGCACTGGGAGTGAGGCAGTCCGGTGGAGCCTAACAACAGAGGGCCCACGGAATAAAAAGGTGAGGAATCCAGCAGTTGGAACCCCCAGCAGGCAGCCCGGAGCACCTTGGCTATTGGAACCAGGCCGAAGTGAACTCACACCAGAGAGCTCACAACATGAAAGTGTGAGCAACCCAGCAGTTTGGACCTCAGAGCAGAAGGCCCACATCCCCATGGGGATGGGAACCTGGCAGGAGTGTACTCGCACCAATGGGGCCACATCCACATCATCGAAAGATGAGGAACCCAGCTCATGTGGCCTCAAACCAGAGGACCCACATCACCAAGGGGCTGGGAGTGAGGCAGGCAGGTGGAGCCTAACAACAGAGGGCCCACGGAATAAAAAGGTGAGGAATCCAGCAGTTGGAACCCCCAGCATGCGGCCCGGAGCACCGAGGCTATGGGATCCAGGCAGGAGTGAACTCACACCAGAGGGCCCCACACCATGAAAGTGTGAGCAAGCCAGCCGTTGAGACCTCAGAGCAGAAGGCCCACATCCCCATGGGGATGGGAACCTGGCAGGGGTGTCATCGCACCACTCAGCAGCCATCAGGAAATGTTCGGGAGCCCAGCAGTTAGGGCAACAGTCTTTCCTCTTATACTAACTGATGCCGTTATGATGTGCCTAACTCAGGCCCTGAATTTAGTTCCAAGGCCGAGACACTGTCCCTAACTGAGGCCTAGATGCTCTTCCTAAATCTGGCCCAGAACTGTCCCTCACTAAAGCCCTAACACTACTTCTAACTCAGGCCCTGACACGGTACCTAAAAGAGGCCCACATGCTAGTCCTAACGCAGGCCCTGACACTGTGTCTAACTAAGGCCCTGCTGCTGTCAATATCTAAAGTCCTGACATTATCCTGAGCTAATATCCTGACCCATGTCTTTCCAAGGTCCTGAAACTCTCCAAAAGTAAGCCCTGACGCTGTACCTAAGGGAGGACCTGAGGCTGTCCCTATCAGAGGCCCTGAGAAGGTCTTTAATGAAGACCCTAATGCTGATACTACAGAGGCCATTATACTACTCCTAAGTCATGCCCTGACACTGTCCCTCACTCAGGCTCTAAACATAGGCCTCACTTAGACCCTGCTGCCATACCTTAGTTAGGCTCTGACGCTGTCCCTCCATCAAGCCCTGACACTGGTCCTGATTAAGGCCCTGACACTGTTCCTAACTAAGGCCCTGATGCTCTCAATCACTAAGGTCTTCACGCTATCCCTGGCTCATTTACTGACACTATCCCTGGCCTGGAACCTGACTCTGTCCCGAGATAATTTCCTGTACCTTATCCTCACTGAAACGCTTATGTTCTCCCTAACAGAGGCCCAGACTAGTCCTAACTAAGGCCCTGACACTGTCTCTAACTGTGGCCCGGAATCTGTCCCTAATATAGGCCCTGCTGCCGGCAACAATTAAAATCCGGACACTATCCTGAGTTAATAAACTGACACATTTCTAACCAAGGTCCAGTCACTGTCCCTAATAAAGCTCTGTCGCTGTCCCTGTGTGAAGTCCTGAGGCTGTACCTAACTCAGAACCTGATCAGGTCTTTAATAAAGACCCTATTGCTGACCCAACAAAGTGCTGATGCAGCTCCTACATCGTGCCCTGACAGTGTCCCCAGCTAAGGGCCTGATGCTAGGCCTCACTCAGGCCCTGTGACTCTCCTTAAGCCAGGCTCTGACGCTGTCCCTACCTGAAGCCCTGATACTAGTCCTAATTAAGGCCCTGATACTCTCAGTGACTAAGGTCTTGACACTACGCCTAGGTCATTTCCTGACACGATCCCTATACTTTACCCTAAGCCTGTTCCTTGCAACTGTCCTGCCTCTTATGCTAACTGAAGCCGTTTTGCTCTGCCTAACTCAGCCTCTGAATTCAGTCCCAAGACCGTGACACCGTCCCTAACTGAGGCCTAGATGTTCTTCCTAAATGTGGCCCAGAACTGTCCCTCACTCAAGCTCTAACACTATTCCTAACTCAGGCCCTGACACGGTACCTAACAGAGGCCGAGATGCTAGTCCTAATTCAGGCCCTGACACTGTGTCTAGCTAAGGCCCTGCTGCCATCAGTATCTAAAGTCTTGACATTATCCTGAGCTAATATCCTGACCCATGTCTTTCCAAGGTCCTGAAAATCTCCCAAAGTAAGCCCTCACAGTGTCCCTAAGGGAGGCCCTGAGGATGTCCCTATCAGAGGCCCTGAGAATGTCTTTAACGAAGACCCTAATGCTGATCCTACAGAGGCCCTTATATTACTCCTAAGTCACACCCTGACACTGTCCCTCACTCAGGCCCTAAAGATAGGCCTCACTTAGGCCCTGTTGCCATACCTTAGTTAGGCTCTTATGCTATCCGTACATCAAGCCCTGACACTGGTCCTGATTAAGGCCCTGACACTGGTCCTAACTAAGGCCCTGATGCTCTCAATAACTAAAGTCTTCACGCTATCCCTAGCTCATTTCCTGACACTATCCCTAGCCTGGAACCTGACTCTCTCCCGAGCTAATTTCCTGCCTCTTATCCTCACAGCAGCCCTAATGCTCTCCGTTATTAGGGCCCAGACTTGTCCTAACTAGGGCCCTGCCACTGTTTCTAACTATGGCCCGGAAACTGTCCCTAATATAGGTCCTACTGCCGGCAATAACTAAAATTCGGACACTATCCTGAGTTCAGAATCGGACCCATTTCTAACCAAGGTCCTGACACTATCCCTAAGAAAGCCCTGTCTCTGTCCCTAAGTGAAGGACTGAGGCTGTGCCTAACTTAGGCCCTGAAGCTATCCCTAACTCAGGCCTTGAAGCTGTGACCATCTCAGGCCGTGATCATGTCTTTAACTAAGACCCTGTTGCTGACCCAACAAAGGCCCTGATGCAGCTCCTACATCGTGCCCTGACAGTGTCCCCAGCTAAGGGTGTGACTCTAGCCCTCACTCAGTCCCTGTGGCTGTAAGTCAGGCTCTCACGCTGTCCTTACCTGAAGCCCTGACACTGGTTCTAATTAAGGCCCTGATACTCTCAGTGACTATGGTTTTGACAGTATCCCTAGGGCATTTCCTGACACGATCCCTAAACTTTACCCTAAGCCTGTCCGGAGCAACTCTTCTGCCTCTTATGCTAACTGAAGCCCTGATGCTGTGAATACCTCAGGCCCTGAATTTAGTCCCAAGGCCATGACACTGTCCCTAACTAAGGCCTAGATGCTCATCCTAAATCAGCACCTGATACTGTCCATAACTATGACCCTAACACTCTTGCTAACACAGACCCTGACACGGTACCTAACAGAGACCCAGATGGTAGTCCTATCTAAGGCCTTGACACTGTCCCTAACTAAGGCCCTGCTGCCGTCAATATTTAAAGTCCTGACAGTATCCTGAGCTTATTATATCCTGGCCCATGTTTTATTAAGGTCCTGAAACTGTCCCAAAGTAAGCCTTGACGCTGTCCCTACATGAGGCTGTGAGGCTGTCTCTCACAGAGGCCCTGAGAATGTCTTTAACAAACCCCTTAAGCTGTTCCTACCAAGGCCCTTATGCTGCTCCTAAGTCATGCCCTGACACTGTCCCCAGCTAAGGCACTGACTCTAGGCCTCACTCAGTCCTTGTCACTCTCATAAGTCAGGATCTGACGCTGTCCCTACCTGAAGCCCTGACACTGGTTCTAAATTAGGCACTGATGCTCTAAGTAGCTATGGTTTTGACACTATCCCTACGTCATTTCCTGACGCTATTCCTAGACCTTAACCGAACCTTGTCTTTAGCTAATGTCGAGTCTCTTATGCTAACTAAATCCCTGATGCTGTCCCTAACTAAGACCCTGAATTTAGTCCCGAGCCCGTGAGCCTGTCTCTAACTGAGGCCTGGAGGCTGTCCTTATCAAAAGCCCTCAACTTATCTTTAACTGAGGCCCTGACACTCTCCGTAATTAAGGACTGAGGCTGTCTCTAAGGCCCTGAGTCTGTCTTCAACTACTGGCCTCACTCTTTCCCTAACAAGGGTCCCAAAACATTCCCTAACTAAGACCCTGACACGGTCCCTAATAACTTGAGCTGTCCCTCATTAATGCCCTGATGCGGCCCATAAATGATGTACTGAAGATGGCACGAAGTTCCAGACGATGTCACTAATGACCCGAAATGTCTCTTACTAAGGCCCTCAAATTACCTCTAACTGAGGCCCTAAAGATGTCCATAACTAAGGCCCTGACACTATCTCGAACTAAGACCCTCAAGTTATCTTTAACTGAGGCCATGACAGTGTCCCTAACAAAGAACCTGACACTGTCTCTAACTAAGGTCCTGAGTCGGTCTTTACCTAACGGCCTCACTCTTTCCCCAACTACTCCCTGACGCTGCCCCTACCCAAGGCCCTGATGGTGTGCCTAATTGCCTGAGCTGTCTTTCACTAATACCCTGACCCTGTCCATAACTAATGCCCTGATGATGTCCCTAACGAACAGCCTGAAGTGTCTCTTACTAAGGCCCTCAAGTTTTTCTCTGAGGCCCTGACACTCTCCCTAATTAAGGCCTTGACACTGTCTGTAAGTAATGGCCTGATGCAGCTGCTACCTGAGATGCTGATGCTCTCACTGAGACCTTGACGTCTCTACCTGAGAAGCTGACACTGTAACTAATTTTCTGGCTTTTTCCTTAACTAACATCCTAATTTTGTCCCTAAATAACGCCCTGACACTGGTCCTAACTATGGCCCTGATGCTGGCCCTATCTAAGGCCCCAACGATGTCCCTAATAGACTTAGATGTCCCTCACTGTTGGCCTGACCCTGTCCCTCACCAAGGCCCTGACCCTCTTCCTAACTAACCTGTGATGATTTCTCTACCTGAGGCATTGTGACTGTCTATAATAACAGCCGACTCTTTCCCTAACACACTGATGCTGTCCCTAATAGCCTCATGTATCTCTCAATAACGCCCTGATCCTGTCCATAACTAAGGCCCTGAATATGTCCCTAAGTATGTCTCTGATGCTGTCCTTAACTAAGGCCCTGATACTCTCTCTACGTAAGACACTGACACAATCTATAATAATGGCCTGTTTCCCTAACTAATACCCTGATGTTATCGCTAATTGAGGCCCTGAAGATGTCCCTAATACCCTTAGGTGTTCCTCTGTGTCACCCTGATCCTGTCCATAGCTAAGGCCCTGAATATGTCCCTAGGTAAGTCTCTGACGCTGTCCCTAACTAAGGCGCTGATGCTGTCTCTACCTCAGAATCGGAAATTCTAATGTCCTGACTCTCCCTAACTAACATCCTGATGCTGCCCCTAAGTGAGGCCCTGACACTCTTCTTCACTAAGGACTTGCTGCTGTCCCTACCTAAAACCCTGACACCGTCTGTAACTAATGACCTGACTCCCTAACTAACACCCTAGTTTGGGCCCTAACTAACGCCCTGACACTGGTTCTAATTATGGCCATAATGCTGGTTCTAAGGCCCTGAAGATATCCCTAAGTAACAGCCTGAACTGTGTCTAACGAAGGCTCTCACGTTATCTCTAAGTGAAGCACTGACACTGTCCCTAACTTAGGCCCTTATAGTCTAAGCTGTCACTAAATAATGCCCTGATCCTGTCCATAAGTAAGGTCCTGAATATGTCCCTAAGTGCATCTCTGACGATGTCCTTAACAGCCTGAACTCTCTTCAGGTTATCTCTGAGGCTCTGACACTGGCCCTTCCTAAGGCCTCACCCCAGGGTTGTCCAAGGCTGCTGGGCGGTTTTCTCTTGTCCGCATCTCTAGCCAGCTGCCTGCCATCGGCCACTCTAAGATTCTGCGATACAGTGGTCCCACGTGGGATGTGCCTGTGTAGGCTCAGCACCGGGAGGAGAGTCATGGCCACTCCGCCTTCCAGGGGACTGTGGCTCAGGGTAGGAGCCTCACAGCCAGTGTCTGGACACAGGGTTCTGTGTCCTTGTTTGTTGTAAATCCCTTGGAGTTACCTCTAACATTTTTGAATGGATATCGCCCCCTCTGCATATTTATAATATGAATTATTTACCACATTAAAATCCAGGAATGACATTCTTAGAACGAGCAGGAGAACACTGGATGCCCCCCCGCAATGATCTATTACTTGGAGGATTTAAAATTCTAATGAGAAAACACTCACTCTCCTCACCCTCCTGGGCGTCAGCACAAGGCGGGAATCAGCTGCATCCTTTATTTCTCTCTCTGATTTTCCAGAACCTTTCCTTCCAGGAGAGATCACTGGGCTCCTTGGGAGCTGTGAGTGGTGGCTGTCAGGTAAATCTGAGACTGAAAAGCAAGAGAAAGACAGACAGAGGAGGAGATGAGAATTGGTGACGGGGAGAAGCAGGGGCGTCCACGTTCAATCGCAGGCTGAGAGTCTGGGTTAGTCTCCAGCGAAGCTAAGGACCACCAGGGTCTGGCCCCACTGGCCTTGTCACCTGGTGTGGGGACTGGGGACAGCCAACCCCCCATGGCCACTCTCAGAGAAATCAGGGAGGCGGGAGGGCACCCCTGAGAGCCAGATTGAAAATGGTCATGCTGTGAAATAATAAGATGCCCTTTCAGAAAAGTGAAGACTGTTCTCTTGGTTCTCAGAGACTTGCAAATACTCTGTGTCCTTCTGGAGGCATGCCGAAGCCTTCAGCCTTTGAGGGCAGTAATGGGAGTGCATCTGGGCTCAAAACCATCCAGCACTCACTCCCTGAGGGTGCTGAGGATGACCCGTGTCCACCCCTCGGGTGCTGTGGGGCCTGAAATCCCCTGATCACCAAGGACGGGAGGGGCCACACAGACACTCCCCTGGACCACCGGGGGCTTGGCTGCTGGGCTACAGTCCTTTATCAGATACATGGTATGCAAACATCTTGGGCCATTTTGGATGGTGGATTATCTTATTCCTTGCTCCTTTTATACACAACTGTTTTTCATCTTGAGGAAGTCCAATTCATCTATTTTGTCTTTTGTTGCTTGTGCTTTTGGTAGATCTAAGAAATCATGACCAAATCCAAGGTCATGAAGACTTACTCTCATGTTTTCTTCTAGGAGTTTTCTAATTTTGGTTCTTGCGTCTAGGCCTTTGGTCCATTTTGCATCTAGGCCTTTGGTTGATTTTGTATATGAGGTGGGGGGAGGTAAGGGTCCAACTTTACTCTTCTGCATGTGGGTATCCAGTTGTTCCAGAACCTGTGCTCACTGTTTGGGAGAAAATACCTGCAAATGACGTGACCAACAAGGGCTTAATTCTAAAATATACAAACAGCTCATACAACTCAAAAGAGAAAAAAATCAAAAAATAGGCAGAATTTTAGAAGGTCTAAATAGACATTTCTCCAAGGACATACAGATGGCCAAGAGGCACGTGAAAAGATGCTCCACATCGCTAATTATTAGAGAACGCAAATCAAAACTACAGTGAGTTATCACCCCGTAGTGGTCAGAATGGCCATCATTAAAATGTCTAGAAATAAATGCTGGAAGGGGTGTGGAGAAAAGGGAACCCTCCTACACTACTGGTGGGAATGTAAATTGATGCAGCCGCTATGGAAAACAGTATGGAGGTTCCTCAAAAACTAAAAATAGAATTACCATATGAACCAGCAATCTCACTCCTGGGCACACATCCAGACAAAACTATAATTCGAAAAGATACGTGCACCCCAGCATTCACAGCAGCACTCTTCACAATAGCCAAGACATGGAAGCAACCTGAATGTCCCTCAACAGATGAATGGATGTTGAAGATGTGGTACATATATACAATGGAATACTACTCAGCCATAAAACAGAATGAAATAATGCCATCTGCAGCTACATGGATGGACCTAGAGATTATCATACAAAGTGAAGTCAGTCAGACAGAGAACAACAAATACCATATGATATCACTTATATGTGGATTATAAAATGAGACCCAAATGAACCTATCTACAGAACGAAAACACACTCACGAATATAGAAAACAGACTTGTGGTTGTCAAGGTGAAGACAGCAGAGAGGGATGGATCGGGAGTTTGGGATTAGTAGATGAAAACTATTAATATTTTGAATGGATAGACAAGGTCTTCCTGCACAACACAGGGAACTGTATTCAATACCCTGTAATTAACCATAATGCAAAGGAATATGAAAAATATGTATGTTTGTATATATGAATCACTTTGCTGTACAGTAGAAATTAACACAACAGTGTAGGTCAACTACACTTTAATATCAATTAGTTTGAAGGCACTTTTATAAATTAGGTCTTATTTCTCTTGTCCTTTCATCCTGGGACAAATGTATAACAGAAACTAACCTGGATTACTCTGGGATGAACTCGTATCACAGAGAACTTTAATTGTTGAACAAACCGTGAATATGAGTTACACCATGGGATGTCCTGACCCAATATGAAGTTTGTAAACCTTGTATCAAGCCTGCAGAATCTACTAAATTTGGGAATTCAAACTGAAATGAAGCCACCTATCCCATGACTTCTCCACAACTAGTTATACAACATCAATTGGAAACCATATACAATCAAATGAATGTAGACAAACAACTATAGCCTTTTTTGGCCTTTTAAATGAAGACGGTATTTAAGGTGATGTCTTGGGCCGTTTCAGGGTGTCACTCAATTTCCTGGGTATCTGCCATGCACACAGGAGGTACACATGTTAGTTAACTGGTTTATGCAACTATATGAAGGTAGTTAATACCACAAAACTGTATACGTAAAGTGAATTAAATGCTAAAGTTGTGTTTTGTATTTTTAATGACAATGAAAAAAGTGCAGCGCTGATATTTGTTATAAAAATGAACATTAAAAACATTCTTAATGAAAAAAGTCATACAGGAAAGGCCACCTAGATCCCATACTCATCTTGTCTGCTTCAAATCCATCAAGGTTGTCCAAAGGAGGGAGAAACTCAGTAATGGTTCCAGAAAAAGAAAACTGGATCAGGATGGATAAAGACATTTTCATACAGTTGGGAGAGTAGGTGAAAGTTGAAGTGGGGCTGAGTATTAAATTATAATGTGGACATCAGGATTTCTTCATTTAGGGGTTATGTGCTGGTTCCTTGGGCAAAACACACTGTGCATTTTGTGTGAAGTGGCAAACGTGAGTACTTTTTGCCATTATTGCAACTTTTCGGTACATTTTAAATTACTGGAAAGTAAATTACTTTTCTAGACAACCATATCAGTACCATGCCAGAAAATCAGATAAGATGGACATCAAATTTTGTTATAGAGGCTAAGACTTACCCAGACCACGTTCAACCAAAGTTGTGATACTTATTTTCCTTGTCGGAGTCCGCATGGTATGAAGAGGCACCGTGGGAAGAGTATATTAGTAGCTACCATCTCTTGGGTCCTGTGGATTACCTGGGGTGCAGTAGAAACTGTGAGATTTTAGTATTGCAATTTTTCACATTACTTCAAAAAATATGCTAAAAAATAAATTCAGTAAAGTTGCAAAATATGGATCAATATACACAAATCAGTTTTGTTTCTACACACTAACAATGAACCACCAGCAAGAAAAGTTAAGAAAACAATCCCATTTACAATTCCATTGAAAAGAACGAGCTATTTAGCAATAAATTTAACCAAGGACATGAAAGACCTATACTCAGAAAACTATAAAGCATTGATAAAGAAACTGAAGACACAATAGAAAACAATACTCCATGCTCATGCATCAGAAAACATTACTATTATTAAAATGTTTGGGATGGGGGAAGATGGTGGAAAAGGAAGACGCGGAGATCACCTTCCTCCCCACAGATACACCAGAAATACATCTACACGTGGAACAACTGATACAGAACACCTACTGAACGCTGACAGAAGACCTCAGACCTCCCAAAAGGCAAGAAACTCCCCATGTACCTGGGTAAGACAAAAATAAATAAATAAACAGAGACAAAAGAATAGGGATGGGCCCTGCACCAGTGGGAGGGAGCTGTGAAGGAGGAAAGGTTTCCACACATTAGGAAGCCCCTTCGCGGGTGGAGACTGTGTGTGGTGGAGGGGTAAAGCTTCAGTGCTGCGGAGGAGAGTACAGCCACAGGGGTGCAGAAGGCAAAGCGGAGAGATTCCCGCACAGAGGATCGGTGCCGACCGGCACTCACCAGCCCGATAGGCTTGTCTGCTCCCCGGCCTGGGCGGGCGGGGCTGGGAGCGGAGGCTCGGGCTTCAATCGGAGCGCAGGGAGACGACTGGGGTTGGCAGCGTGAACACAGCCTGCAGAGGACTAGTGTACCACGGCTACTCGGGAGTCCGGGGAAAACTCTGGACCTGCCGAAGAGGCAAGAGACGTTTTCTTCGCTCTTTGTTTCCTGGTGCGCGAGGAGAGGGGATTCAGAGTGCTGCTTAAAGGAGCTCCAGAGACGGGTGCGAGCCGCGGCTAAGAGCGCGGACCACAGAGACGGGCATGAGACGCTAAGGCTGCTGCTGCCACCACCAAGAAGCCTGTGTGCGAGCACAGGTCACTATCCACACCCCCCTTCCGGGGAGCCTGTGCAGCCCGCCACTGCCAGGGTCCTGGGATCCAGGGACAACTTCCCCGGGAGAACGCACGGCTCTCCTCAGGCTGGTGCAGCGTCATGGCAGCCTCTGTCGCCGCAGGCCCGCCCCGCACTCCGTGCCCCTCTCTCCCCCACGGCCTGAGTGAACCTAGCCCCCCAATCAGTGGCTCCTTTAACCCCGTCCTGTCTGAGCGAAGAACAGACGCCCTCCAGCGACCTACATGCACAGGCAGGCCAAATCCAAACTGAGCCCCGGGAGCTGTGCGAACAAAGAAGAGAAAGGGAGATCTCTCCCAGCAGCCTCAGAAGCAGCTGAGTAAAGCTCCACGATCAACTTGATGTACCCTGCATCTGTGGAATACCTGAATACACAACGAATCATCCCAAATTGAGGAGGTGGAATTTGAGAGCAAGATTTATGATTTTTTCCCCTTTTCCTCTTTTTGTGTGTATGTGTATGCTTCTGTGTGAGATTTTGTCTGTATAGATTTGCTTTCACCATTTCTCCCAGGGTTCTATCTGTCCTTTTTGTTTGTTTGTTTTTTCTACTTTCTCAAAAATTTATTCTTATAATTATTTTTTATTTTAATAACTTTATTTTATTTTACCCTGATTTATTTTATTTTCTATTGTCCTCTTTCCTTCCTTCTTTCTTTCCACTTTTTCTCCCTTTTATTCTGAGCCGTGTGGATGAAAGGCTCTTGGTGCTGCAGCCAGGAGTCAGTGCTGTGCCTCTGAGGTGAGAGAGCCAACTTCAGGACACTGGTCCACAAGAGACCTCCCAGCTCCATGTAATATCAAATGGCGAAAATCTCCCAGAGATCTCCATCTCAACACCAACACCCAGCTTCACTCAACGACCAGCAAGCTACAGTGCTGGACACCCTATGCTAAATAACTAGCAAGACAGGAACACAACCCTGCCCATTAGCAGAGAGGCTGCCTAAAATCATAATAAGTCCACAGACACTCCAAAACACACCACCAGACGTGGACCTGCCCACCAGAAAGACAAGATCCAGCCTCATCCACCACAACACAGGCACTAGTCCCCTCCACCAGGAAGCCTACACAACCCACTGAACCAACTTTAGCCACTGGGGACAGACACCAAAAACAACGGGAACTACGAACCTGCAGCCTGCAAAATGGAGACCACAAACACAGTAAGATAAGCAAAATGAGAAGACAGAAAAACACACAGCAGATGAAGGAGCAAGATAAAAACCCACCAGACCTAACAAATGAAGAGGAAATAGGCAGTCTACCTGAAAAAGAATTCAGAATAATGATAGTAAAGATGATCCAAACTCTTGGAAACAGAATAGAGAAAATGCAAGAAACATTTAACAAGGACCTAGAAGAACTAAAGAGGAAACAAGCAACGATGAACAACACAATAAATGAAATTAAAAATACTCTAGATGGGATCAGTAGCAGAATAAATGAGGCAGAAGAACGGATAAGTGACCTGGAAGATAAAATAGTGGAAATAACTACTGAAGAGCAGAATAAAGAAAAAAAGAATGAAAAGAACTGAGGACAGTCTCAGAGACCTCTGGGACAACATTAAACGCACCAATATTTGAATTATAGGGGTTCCAGAAGAAGAAGAGAAAAAAGAAAGGGACTGAGAAAATATTTGAAGAGATTATAGGTGAAAACTTCCCTAATATGGGAAAGGAAAGAGTTAATCAAGTCCAGGAAGCACAGAGAGTCCCATACAGGATAAATCCAAGGAGAAACACGCCAAGGCACATATTAATCAAACTGTCAAAAATTAAATACAAAGAAAACATATTAAAAGCAGCAAGGGAAAAACAACAAATAACACACAAGGGAATCCCCATAAGGTTAACAGCTGATCTTTCAGCAGAAACTCTGCAAGCCAGAAGGGACTGGCAGAACATATTTAAAGTGATGAAGGAGAAAAAATTACAACCAAGATTACTCTACCCAGCAAGGATCTCATTCAGATTTGATGGAGAAATTAAAACCTTTACAGACAAGCAAAAGCAGAGAGAGTTCAGCACCACCAAACCAGCTTTACAGAAAATGCTAAAGGATCCTCTCTAGACAAGAAACACAAGAGAAGGAAAAGACCTATAATAACAAACCCAAATCAATTAAGAAAATGGGAATAGGAACATACATATCGATAATTACCTTAAATGTAAATGGATTAAATGCTCCCACCAAAAGCCACAGACTGGCTGAATGGATACAAAAACAAGACCCATATATATGTTGTCTACAAGACACCCACTTCAGACCTAGAGACACATACAGACAGAAAGTGAGGGGATGGAAAAAGATATTCCATGCAAATGGAAACCAAAAGAAAGCTGGAGTAGCAATTCTCATATCAGACAAAATAGACTTTAAAATAAAGACTAGTACAAGAGACAAAGAAGGACCTACATAATGATCAAGGGATCAATCCAAGAAGAAGATATAACAATTGTAAATATTTATGCACCCAACATAGGAGCACCTCAATACATAAGGCAAATACTGACAGCCATAAAAGGGGAAATCGACAGTAACACATTCATAGTAGGGGACTTGAACACCCC
Organism: Tursiops truncatus; assembly: GCF_011762595.2. Lineage (NCBI taxonomy): Eukaryota > Metazoa > Chordata > Mammalia > Artiodactyla > Delphinidae > Tursiops > Tursiops truncatus. The sequence continues at coordinate 15,231 of NW_022983289.1, read as the reverse complement.
ACTTTCACCACTGAACAGATCATCCAAAATGAAAATAAATAAGGAAACACAAGCTTTAAATGATACATTAAACAAGATGGACCTAACTGATATTTATAGGACATTCCATCCTAAAACAACAGAATACACATTTCTCTCAAGTGCTCATGGAACATTCTCCAGGATAGATCGTATCTTGGGTCACAAATCAAGCCTCGGTAAATTTAAGAAGATTGAAATTGTATCAAGTATCTTTTCTGACCACAACGCTCTGAGACTAGATATCAATCAGAGGAAAAGATCTGTAAAAAATAAAAACACATGGAGACTAAACAATACACTACTTAATAATGAAGTGATCACTGAGGAAATCAAAGAGGAAATCAAAAAATACCTAGAAACAAATGACAGTGGAGACACGATGACCCAAAATCTATGGGATGCAGCAAAAGCAGTTCTAAGAGGGAAGCTTATAGCAATACAATCCTACCTTAAGAAACAGGAAACATCTCGAATAAACAACCTAACCTTGCACCTAAAGCAATTAGAGAAAGAAGAACAAAAAAAAAAAAACCCAACGTTAGCAGAAGGAAAGAAATCATAAAGATCAGATCAGAAATAAATGAAAAAGAAATGAAGGAAACAATAGCAAAGATCAATAAAACTAAAAGCTGGTTCTTTGAGAAGATAAACAAAATTGATAAACCATTAGCCAGACTCATCAAGAAAATGAGGGAGAAGACTCAAATCAATAGAATTAGAAATGAAAAAGGAGAAGTAACAACTGACACTGCAGAAATACAAAAGATCATGAGAGATTACTACAAGCAACTCTATGCCAATAAAATGGACAATCTGAAAGAAATAGACAAATTCTTAGAAATGCACAACCTGCCAAGACTGAATCAGGAAGAAATAGAAAATATGAACAGACCAATCACAAGCACTGAAAGTGAAACTGTGATTAAAAATCTTCTAAGAAACAAAAGCCAGGGACCAGATGGCTTCACAGGCGAATTCTATCAAACATTTAGAGAAGAGCTAACACCTACCCTTCTCAAACTCTTCCAAAATATAGCAGAGGGAGGAACACTCCCAAACTCATTCTACGAGGCCACCATAACCCTGATACCAAAACCAGACAAGGATGTCACAAAGAAAGAAAACTACAGGCCAATATCACTGATGAACATAGATGTAAAAATCTTCAACAAAATACTAGCAAACAGAATCCAACAGCACATTAAAAGGATCCTACACCATGATCAAGTGGGGTTTATTCCAGGAATGCAAGGATTCTTCAATATACGCAAATCAATCAATGTGATACACCATATTAACAAACTGAAGGAGAAAAACCATATGGTTATCTCAATAGATGCAGAGAAAGCTTTTGACCAAATTAAACACCCATTTATGATTAAAACCCTCCAGAAAGTAGGCATAGAGGGAACTTTCCTCAACATAATAAAGGCCATATATGACAAACCCACAGCCAACGTCTTCCTCAATGGTGAAAAACTGAAAGCACTTCCACTAAGATCAGGAACAAGACAAGGTTGCCCACTCTCACCACTCTTACTCAACATAGTTCTGGAAGTTTTAGCCACAGCAATCAGAGAAGAAAAATAAATGAAAGGAATCCAAATCAGAAAAGAAGTAAAGCTGTCACTGTTTGCAAATGACATGACACTATACACAGAGAATCCTAAAGATGCTACCAGAAAACCACTAGAGCTAATCAATGAATTTGGTAAAGCAGTAGGATACAAAATTAATGCACAGAAGTCTCTGGCATTCCTACAACTAATGATGAAAACATCTGAAAGTAAAATCAAGAAAACACTCCCATTTACCATTGCAACAAAAAGAATAAAATATCTAGGAATAAACCTACCTAAGGAGACAAAAGACCTGTATGCAGAAAATTATAAGACACTGATGAAAGAAATTAAGGATGATACAGAGAGATGGAGAGATATACCATGTTCCTGGATTGGAAGAATGAACATTGTGAAAATGACTCTACTACCCAAAGCAATCTACAGATTCAATGCAATCCCTATCAAACTACCACTGGCATTTTTCACAGAACTAGAACAAAAATATTCACAATTTGTATGGAAACACAAAGGACCCCGAATAGCCAAGGCAATCTTGAGAACAAAAAACGGAGCTGGAGGAATCAGGCTACCTGACTTCAGACTATACTACAAAGCTACAGTAATCAAGACACTATGGTACTGGCACAAAAACAGAAAGATAGATCAATGGAACAGCATAGAAAGCCCAGAGATAAACCCACGCACATATGGTCACCTTATCTTTGATAAAGGAGGAAGGAATGTACTGTGGAGAAAGGACAGCCTCTTCAATAAGTGGTGCTAGGAAAACTGAACAGGTACATATAAAAGTATGAGATAACATCACTCCCTATCACCATATGCAAAAATAAGCTCAAAATGGATGAAAGACCTAAATGTAAGGCCAGAAACTATCAAACTCTTAGAGGAAAACATAGGCAGAACACTCTATGACATAAATCACAGCAAGATCCTTTTTGACCCACCTCCTAGAGAAATGGAAATAAAAACAAAAATAAACAAATGGGACCTAATGAAACTGCAAAGCTTTTGCACAGCAAAGAAAACCATAAACAAGACCAAAAGACAACCCTCAGAATGGGAGAAAATATTTGCAAATGAAGCAACTGAAAAAGGATTAATCTCCAAATTTACCAGCAGCTCATGCAGCTCAATAACAAAAAAAAACAAACAACCCAATCCAAAATTGGGCAGAAGACCTAAATAGACGTTACTCCAAAGAAGATATACAGACTGCCAACAAGCACATTAAAGAATGCACAACATCATTAATCATTAGAGACATGCAAATCAAAACTACAATGAGGTACCATCTCATACCAGTCAGAATGGCCATCACCAAAAAATCTAGAAACAATAAATGCTGGAGAGGGTGTGGAGAAAAGGGAACACTCTTGCACTGCCGGTGGGAATGTGAATTGGTACAGCCACTATGGAGAACAGTATGGAGGTTCCTTAAAAAACTACAAATAGAACTACCATATGACCCAGCAATCCCACTACTGGGCATATACCCTGAGAAAACCATAATTCAAAAAGAGTCATGTACCAAAATGCTCATTGCAGCTCTATTTACAATAGCCAGGAGATGGAAACAACCTAAGTGTCCATCATCGGACGTATGGATAAAGAAGATGTGGCACGTATATACAGTGGAAAATTACTCAGCCATAAAAAGAAATGAAACTGAGTGATTTGTAATGAGCTGGATGGACCCAGAGTCTGTGATACAGAGGGAAGTAAGTCAGAAGGAGAAAGACAAATACCGTATGCTGACACATATATATGGAACTTAAGAAAAAAAATATTATGAAGAACCTAGGGGTAAGACAGGAATAAAGAAACAGACCTGCTAGAGAATGGATTTGAGGATATGGGGAGGGGGAAGGGTTAGCTGTGACAAAGTGAGAGAGTGGCATGGACATATATACACTACCAAGCGTAAAACGGATAGCTAGTGGGAAGCAGCCGCATAGCACAGGGAGATCAGCTCGGTGCTTTGTGACCACCTAGAGGGGTGGGATAGGGAGGGTGGGAGGGAGGGAGACGCAAGAGGGAAGAGATATGGGAACATATGTATAACTGATTCACCTTGTTATAAAGCAGAATCTAAAACACCATTGTAAAGCAATTATACTCCAATAAAGATGTTAAAAAAAAAAGTTTATTCTACCTAAAGCAATCAACAGACAGTGCCAGGAAAAGTAGACACCAGTCTCCAAAGAACGACACTGGTCACCATTTACACTGCACATAAAACTAACTAAAAGTGCACAGTATTCCACATTAAACCCTTTCTCTCCTGAGTCCCCTGAAGATGCACCCCACCCAGCCAGCAGTCAGCTGCACAGGAAGATTCTCCACACTTGCTCATTTTTTCCTCTTGTGGAGTCTCCTCACCAGTGGTTCCTGAGAAAACCCAGCTCCTGTCTGTGTGGACAATGCCTCATGGTCCGGAAACTTAGGCCCTGACAGGAGACAAAGATCCTGTCTGCTTGTCACAGAGCAAAGTCTGTGGGCAGGGTGCACCTGTGCCCCCACGGTCACACAGGTGGGTTCGGCGCCCCCTGTGGGATGTGAGAAAAGTGCCGAGAGTGCTGCACTCACAAACCCAGAGGCCTCATCTGGGAGGCAGTTCTGCTGTATATACTAAGTTTGGAAATCCAAACTGAAATGGAGTCAAGTATCTCACTGTATCTTCTCAAAAGATGGTTAAGGAGCAATTAATTACAAACCATATGTAATGAAATGAATGTAGACACAAACTTTACAACTTAAACCAAAATTCACTCAAAATGCCCATAGCCAAATTTAAATTACCAAACTATAAAAATCCTAGGGAAAAAAAAAGATAATCTACATGACTTTGGGTCTGGTGACCTTATTCAGAAAACCAGAAGACAAACCACAAACTGCAAGAAACTATTTCCAAAACACATATGTGATAAAGGATTTGTACTCAAATTATGCCAACAACGCCATTAAAATCTGGTAAAGATTGAAACACACACCTGGCCCAAGAAGATAAACAGGCAGTAAATAAGCATACAAGAATAAACTCAAGATGCTGGTGGAATGTATGTACAACCAACTTTGAAAGACAGTTTGGCAGATTTTTCCAAATCAAAAAGTCTCACCTTAGGATCCAAGAAGTGTACCTCTTGTATTTAGACAACGGCTTTGAAAAACTGTATTCAAACCAAAACTAGCATCAAGTAATGCACAGCAGCTCTATTCATAATGGTTAAAAACTTAAAGATATCAGGATGTCCTTCTGTAGATGAATTCATAAGCAAATTAGGGCACATACATGTCAAGGGGAGCAGAATACACCACCCCAAAATATGCCCATTTGACAAAAGGATTATTTTGGACTGATTAATTTAAGAAACAGCAGACCCAGGAGAATCTTTCAAAACCAAGTAGAAAATGCCCTTTTAGGAGGTAAATTTACATTTATTAAGGATATCTCCATTTGTAACGGTATGTCCCTCTCTGGACCAGGAATTGAATGATGACTAAATATCAAGAAAAGCTTGTTGGGACTTCCCTGCTGGTCCAGTGGTTAACACCCCATGTTCCCAATGCAGGGGACCAGGGTTCAATCCCTGGTCAGGGAACTAGATCCCGCATGCTGCAGTTAAGAGCCCGCATGCCGCAACTAAAGATTCCACAGGCCGCAACTAAGACCCGGTACAGCCAAATAAATAAATGTTTTTTTTAAAAAAAAAAAGCTTGTCAATGAAATAGGCCTGGATGTAAATCTGTGTAACAACCTTACCCTTGTTTACTGGGCTTTGCCTAATAACATCCCTTAAATGGCTGCCTCCATTTCCTGAAATCTTTTTTTTTGTTCTCAGCAGAAGTGTTTAAGGTAACGGCTTGGGCCATTTCAGGGAGTGACTCAGTTTTCCTGGGTATCTTTCAAGTATACAGGAGGTATGCATGGTATATATTAAACTTCTGATTGTTTTCTCCAGTTCGTCTCTTTTTCATTACAAGGGGGATCTCAATAAAGAACATAGAAGTGTAGAGGGAAAATTATTTTTCCTCTCATATACATGCAGTGCAATAGTATTCAGAGATATAAAGGAATGGATCATCAACCCGTGCCCCCCCCCCAAAAAAATAATACATGCATCTAACACTTACATTGCTAAGTGAAAGAATCCAGTCTGAAGTGCTACACAGTGTATGACCTCATTTATATGACATTCTAGAAAAGGCAAATCTGACATGGTAAACAGTTTACAGAATATGTGGTTGAAAGAGTCCATATGATACTTCAGTGGTGAATACCTGTCACTGCATTTGGCTATACCCACAGATTTTTACAACCCAACAAGTAATTTACAATCTATTCAAACTTAACTACTTAGGATATGGGAGTGTCAAAAACTGGGATACAGAATGTAACAAAGAATCTAACTGGTTCAGAAATGTATGAAAAAACTCACAGTTGGTAGTGGGACAAATGGGCTGACCTAAGTTAACTTTGGAAATGTACAGAATCTTTAGGCCAAAGACAAATTGTGCCATACATACACAGTGGACTCTATGTTCTTTCCCATGAGGGGTAGCAGCTAACAGTACTGAAACTACTATATCAGTCATCAAATGGAACAAGCACTGAATTTAATAAATGACAAATGGTGGAAGCCAGGTTTCTTACCAATGGAGTTGGATGTTACAGTCAAACAAAGGGAGAAGGTTACAATATCCATGTCATAACAGATCCGCTTGGAGATATCAGTATAAACTATCTTTAGCCTACACATAGTTCCACATGGAAATCTTTGTAATTATGTGTATATGCATAGGCTGGGATACATGCATATATTTCTATGTACTGTCAGCTGAGCATATTTAGCTCCCACATGTAAGTTTTTAATACCATTCTCTAATAAAAGGAACAAGGGCTCTTTGAAGAAAGGGCTGATGGTAGGACTGAGACAGTAAATATATGAAGCAGGATAATCTTAAAATATCAGAAAGTAAAGAAGTACCAAAATTTTTTTAAACCCACAAAAGAAAAAATATGTAAAATGAAAACAAGAGCAAATGGAAGAAGCTCTCAACAGCCAAAGCAAGAATGAACTAAGCAGTCTAATAATGTAGTGCTGGATTATAACCAAAAGTTTACAATAATTATTCACGTGTCCAAACTGGTATAAATAAATTACATAGTTTTTGATGAATGGTGTTAAATAGAAATCTCCTATGCAGAAAGCTTCTAAACAATGTATATAGCAAGTCAGCTGTCCATCAAGGATGTGAAGCTAACCCCTCTCTCCTCAAGTGTGGCTTCTGCATTATGACTGCCTCCTACATAAGACACACAGGATGGACATGGGAAAAAATTAACCTCACTGTGGGAAAACCTGACAAACATTACCTCAGCTAGGTGACCAAAATTAAGAATATAAGGGAGAAGTTCCCTTAAGAGCCTGTCCTCTTGATATATAGTGAAGAGGAAGCACTTCACATCTGTGGTCTGCTTTTGCAAAGCCAAGTCTAACCACGACAAAACCACCAAGCAAATCCCAGTGCCCGGCAGTCTATACAATACCTGAGCAGCCCTCCTCCACGCTGTCAAGGTCTTGGAAACAAGGAGAATCTGACAACTGTCAGAGCCCAGAAGAGACTAAACAGACATGATGACCCCATGTCCTCTGAGACCCTGGAACAAGGAAAGGTATAACAAAGGGAACGTGAATAGAGACTTCAGTTAATAGTAAAGTATCAGTATATTGTTCATTATTTGTCATGATTCTGTAGAAAATTAGACAGGAACAATTTTAAACGTCAAAATAAGAGAGACCTACTGTAACAAATTGGAAATCTAGAGGAAAGGGGGATTTCTTTGTAAAAGCACATTACCAAAATGGACCCTAAATGAAGGAAAACACAAAAAGGCCAATTAACCACTGAGGAAAACTCTTCCCCTACTGGCTATCCTATCACTGTTCCAGGCTTTTCCCTCTCCCGGGACAGGGAAGGAGCAGGGACAGAGTTGTTGCCAGCTCCCCTAGTTTATGACCCCAACCAGTGTCTTCACCTACCCCAAGCCATGCCTACCCAGTGAGGACACCTGAGGAAGGGTCAGGGATTATTGACTCAGATGTATCAACCAGGACTTTTTCTTTTACCAGTGACTGGACACACTTACGGAAATAAAATAAATTAGTATTTATTGTAAGGGTAGAAATACGTTAATACTTACAAGTGGCAAGTTGAAGAATGGGTTTGGACCTAGCAGGTCCACGGGCTCACACTGTCTCAGTGTGACCTTGTTTCTCTCCAAACCTTTGTCCCGCTCAGTGCCTTTGGGGGACCCCATTCATAGGCACAGGCTCTCTCACTGCACTTGGGCCAACAGCAGTTCTAGGCTGACAACCACTCACCATCCATTTTCCGAGAAAGAGTTTCTCCTTTTCTTGGATTCCAAGAAAGTCATGGTTTTAAATGCCTTTGATCTGGCTTGGGTTGCACTCTCATCCTTGACCAATCACCAGAAGATGGAAAATGGGACTGGCTAGATGTGGGTTGTAAACCCATCTTCGAGCTGGGTGGAATATGGGGTCATCCTTCTGCCACTGTTTGGACTGGAAGCAGGTGACATGTAATTCCCAAAGGAAAACTGAGGCACTTGGGCCTGAGAACAGTGGCTGGCTGGGAGGAAGCAACAGATTCTATGTCAATGACAGCTCACTGCACAGCACAGAATCTGACACAAAAGGAAGAAAGGGGTTCACTTAGGGTCCTGCAGGGGCTGCAGCGACTCACCCAGTGCTCTTACTGTCCCTCCCAAGACTGCAAAAAGTTCTTTCACTTGCTGAAAAGTCAGGATCATTGGTGGTGGTAAACTCAAGTCTCTTTCCTTGGGCATCAGGTCCTCACATCTTAGAGGCTGGCCCAGAACAGCCCATGTGTCCTGAGAAGACACACAGACCTCATTCCTGCCCCTGAGAGGTGGGAGCCCTGAGTTATGCCATCTCCCTGGCCATATTAATTGCCCATCCCTGAAAAACAATACTGCTCCTTTTCCAGTTTCTTCTCTCTCCTTTACTAAGAGGAAGAAACCAAATGCTAAGGTGGTAAGGACACTTGAGCAATGAAGTAACGGGAGGCTCGAGAATTATTCCATGCCATGGAACCCATAATTGGCAGGCTTTCCAGAGGCCACATGGATGCATATGGCTCTCCAAGACAATGGCAGTGGCAGTGTTAACCTCACACTGGGAGGTCCAGTTGCTCCCATATCTTTGATTCTTAATGAATATGCATGTCAAAAGTTTCTAACGACTGAAAGACAGAGGATTGCAGGGCCATGGTCTGCTGCATGGGTGTTGCGTCAGGGCCACACTCCAATGTCTAGAGGATTACTCCTCTCTTGGCAGCCTATGAGGCCGTGAGCAGGATGCCTTTTTCTCAGCCACGTGCATGTTGGTGGTTGAAACTTCTCAAAGGAATGTCTACACTGCCCAGGTAGCTCTTGCATTGCCCAGCATCATGGTCAGCTCCGTAGCTGTACATGAGGGCATGACAATGCCCAGGCTGGACTGAGCTAGAGGACCACAGATGCCTGCCTGGATAGTCAGAGGTCGAGGGATGTCCTGCCTGAGACTTGATCATCTATGCATGCCCACTCAGATGGGACAAAGGATGCCTCCAGTGCCAGGAGGGCCCCAGCAGCCCTCAAGAAGGCAGCATCTGGGGGCTGGCAGGTCACTGCACCCAGTCCTGTATAAATCCACACATGTCCACTGAGTGCCCTCCTGTCTGGGCTGTGCTGGAACCTGGGGCTGCCCAGGCAGAGTAGGGCCAGCATCACCCTTCCCAGGTAGGAGGGCAGAAGGAAACCATGCATGACTTCTGACATCCTCCCCAATCCTTGACAGAGGTCGAGTTGGATAAGAAACAGTCCTAGACAAGAACAGACAGTTCATTCTTCTCTCAGAGCCCAGGACTGGGGGAAGGGAGGCCAGAAAAACAGTTATTGACCTCAGCTCCCTGACTCCTGTTTGACCCTGGGCAAGTCCTACCCATTCTGGAGGCTTCACAGAGAAGGAGAGGGGAGGACAATGAGGGCCAATTGTGCTTAAACCTAACTCTAACCTTTACCCTAAGAACCCTAACCTCTAACTGTAACCCCCTAACAACCCTAGCGCCAGACCCCTAGACCCTCATCACTGACCCCTAAACTCTAATCCCTGACCCTTTAACCACAACCCTCTACCATGACTCTCCAACGATGACCCATAACCCTAAACCGTGACCGCTGAACCCTCACACTGACTCAGCCCCAGGCCTAAAACCTGGCCTAGTGGGCGCCGAGGGATGACTGAATGAACTCTCAAATAAACCGAGGAATTAAATCTTCCCGACCATGAATTTAGCAATGGTTTCTTAGATTTGACAGTAAAGCATAAGAAATGAAAGAAAAAAATAGATAAATTGGATTTCCTCAAAATTACAAACCTCTGTGCATCAAAAGAGGCTATCCAGAAAGTAAAAAGACAGCCCACAGAATGGAAGACAATATGGGCACATTATATCTCTCATAAGACTCTTTACCTAGAACGTACCCAGGACTTTTCCAACTCATCAACAAAAAGACAAACAATACAATTTTTGAAACAGACAAATAACTTGCATGGACTGCTCTCCAGGCAAGACATACAAATGGTTAACAAGGACATGAAAAGATGTCAAATGTCAAGAGTCATGATGAAAATGCAAATTAAGGCCACAGTGTGATGCCCCTTCACACACACTAGAATAAAAATAAAATTTTAAATAAATTTTAAAATATGTAAATAAAAATAACAAACGTTGGCAACAATGCAGAGAAATTGGAACTCTTAAAAGTTACTTATGGAGATGTACAATGGTGCAGTCTATGTGTACAAACCTTTAGCATTTACTCAAAAATATAAAATATAATTACCATGTGGTTCAACAACTCCACTCCTAGATATATAACAAAAAAATGGAAAACAGGCATTCAAACAAAAACTTGTACACCAGTTATTCATAGCAGCACTGTTCACAATAGCCCAGGGTAGGAAAGATTTAAATGTCCATCAGCAGGTAAACGGATAAGCAAAATAAGGTAGATCCATAAGCTGCATTATTCTGTCATATAAAGGAATACAGTAAAATTATACAGCCGCTGTGGAAAACTGTATGGTGGCTCCTCAAAAACATGGAAAATGTATGATCCCTTGATTCCACTCTGGGTGTACACCCAGAATATTAGAAAGCAAGGACTGGAACAGATATCTGTACCCCATATTCATAGCAACATTATTCACAATAGCCAAAAGGTGGAAGCAACACAACACATTCTTCAACAGATGAATGGATAAGTACAGTGTAGTATACGCAATGGAATACGATTCAACCTTTAAAACTAAGGTAATTCTCACACATGCTACAATGTGGATGAACCCTGAAGTCATTATGCTAAGTGAAACCAGCCAGACACAAAAAGGACAAACGTTCTATGATTCCACTAGTATGAGGTATCCAGATAAGTCAAATCCAAAGACAAAGTAGAATAAGGTTGCCAGGGGTTGAGGTGAGTTAGTGTTTAATGGCTACGGTTTCACATGGGGAAAATAAAGTTCTGGAGATGGATGGTGAGGATATTTTTACAACAATGTGAATGTACTTAAGGCCATAGAACTCTATACTTACAAATGGTTTAAATGGGGCTTTCCTCGTGGCACAGTGGTTAAGAATCCGCCTGCCAATTGCAGGACACACGGGTTCAAGCGCTGGTCCTGGAAGATCCTGCATGCCGCAGAGCAACTAAGCTCGTGAGCCACAGCTATTGAGCCCTCGTGCCACAGCTACTGAAACCCGTGCGCCTAGAGCCCGTGCTCCGTAACGAGAGAAGCCACCGCAATGAGGAGCCTGCACACGGCAATGAAGAGTAGCCCCCGCTGGCCGCAACTAGAGAAAGCCTGCGTGTAGCCAAAGAATAGAAAATAATTTTTTTAAAAAGCTTTTAAAAAATGGTTTAAATGGCAAATGTTATGTGTTTTTAATCACAATGGAAAAAATGAATGAAATAATGATCAATGTTACAGTGCGGATAAACAGTGAAAACATCCTAAGTGAAAGAAGCCATACAGAAAAACCACCCAGATCATGCTCATCTTGTACACTTTCAATCCAGCAAGGTTTTTAAAGTGAGGAAAAGCCCTAGTGATGGTTCCAAGAAGAGAAAACTGGATTCGAATAGCAAACTACATTTCCACAAAGCTGGGGCAGCTGGTGAAAGTTGAAGTGGGTCCGTGGATGGGATTATAATGTGGAAACCTTAATTATTCCTCACTTTGGGGTTATGTGCTGGCTCCCTGGGAGAGTGGCCCTCCCACTCTCACAGGGTAAAACAAACTGGAGTATTTTGTGAAGATGGAAAACTTTATACTGCTATTTAAAGTCTTTTATACACTTGAAATTTACTAGAAAATAAAGTACTTATCAAAACAACCACGTCATACCATGCCAGAAATACAGACATCAAACTCTGTTATAGAGGCCAAGCCCTACCCAGATCCAGTTCACCCACAGTGGGGATGCTAATCACCCTTGTAGGAGTCCACATACTACAAGAGGCACCATGGGAAGATTATATTCGGAGCCACTATGTCTTGGGTGCTGTGGATGACCTGGATGTAGATGAAACAGTGGGATTTCTGAATTCTAGTTCTCCACATTCAACCACCAAAAAACTGTTACAACTAAAAAATGAATTCAGTAAAGCTGCAGGATACAAAAAAAAAAAAAAGAGAGAGAAATCAATGCACAAAAATCATTTGTGATTCTATACACTGATAATGAACCATCAGAAAAAGAATTTTAAAGAAATCCCACTTACAGTTGCATCCAAAAAGATAGCTAGGAGTAAATTTAACCAAGGACATGAAGGACCGGCACACTGAAAACTGGGAGACACTGATAGAGGACACTGAACAGACGAAAATAAATGGAGGGGCTTCCCTGGTGGCGCAGTGGTTGAGAGTCTGCCTGCCGATGCAGGGGACGTGGATTCTTGCCCCGGTCCAGGAAGAACCCACATGCCGTGGGGCGGCTGGGCCCGTGAGCCTTGGCTGCTGAGCCTGCGCTCTGCAACGGCAGAGGCCACAACAGTGAGAGGCCCACATACCGCAAAAAACCAAAACAAAACAAGGGCTTCCCTGGTGGCGCAGTGGTTGAGAGTCCGCCTGCCGATGCAGGGGACACGGGTTCGTGCCCCTGTCTGGGAGGAACCCACATGCCGCGGAGTGGCTGGGCCTGTGAGCCATGGCCACTGGGCCTGTGCTTCCAGAGCCTGTGCTCCGCAACCGGAGAGGCCACAACGATGAGAGTCCCGCATACCGCAAAAAAAAAAAAAAAAGAAAAAGAAAAAGAATACTGTGAACATATGCATTCTATGGTGGGAATTCCCTGGCTGTCCATGAGTTGGGACTCTGTGCTCCCACTGCAGGGGGCGCGGGTTCGATCCCGGGTTGGGGAACTAAGATCACGCACCCTGCATGCTACATGGTGTGACCCAAATTTTTGTTTAATTTAAAACAAATATGCAGTCTAGCCAAATTAATGTACACATTCAATGCAATCCTTACCAAAAGTCCAATGACATTTTACATAGAAACAGAACAAATAATCTTAAGTTGTGTGTGGAACCACAAAGGACCCAGAAGAGCCAAAACGACCCTGAGGAAGGAGAACGGGCTGGAGGCGTCTCCCTCCCGGATTTCACACTACATTACGAAGCTACAGTCCCCAAAAAGTGTGGAATGGGCACAAAAACAGGCACACAGACCAGAGGAACAGAGCAGAGAACCCAGGAATCAACCTACAGGTATGTGGTCAGTTAATTCACAAGAAAGGAGCCAAGAACATACACCAGGGAAAGGACAGTCCCCTCAATAAATGGTGCTGGGAAAACCAGACGCCACACGCCAAAGAACAACACTGCACTCTGTCTACACCACACACAAAGGGGCCAAAAACCCAGTTTTCCACATCAAGCCCTTCCTCTCCTGGGTCCTCTGAAGACATACACCCTCAGCGGTCAGCCACGCACAGGAACCTTCTGCCCACTTTTCCTCACCTTCTCCCTCAGCAGCATCACCTCCCGGCAGGTCCTGAGGAGACCAGGCTCCTGTCAGCATGAACTGGACCCCACAGTGTCCCAAAGCTGAAGGCCCAGCGGGTCCTGAGGAGACCCGGCTTCTGTTAGTGTGGACCCGACCCCGGCTTGTTCCGAAGCCCGGCCATCAGCGTGGACTCAGCCCCACGTGTTCCAGAAGCCAAAGCCCCAGCAGGTCCTGAGGAGACAGGGCTCCTCTCAGCATGAACATGAACAGCATGATCTGAACAGACATTCCACCAAAAAAGATATACAGATAGTAAAAGTCATACAGAAACAAGCTCAAGGGCTTCTCTGGTTGGCGCAGTGGTTGAGAGTCCACCTGCCGATGCGGGGGGCACGGGTTCTTGCCCTGGTCCGGGAAGATTCCACGTGCCGCGGAGCAGCTGGTTCCGTGAGCCATGGCCGCTGAGCTTGCGTGTCCAGAGCCTGTGTTCTGCAACGGGAGATGCCACAACAGTGAGAGGACCGCGTACCGCAAAAAAAAAAAAAAAAAAAAAAAAAAAAAAAAGAAAAGAAACAAGCTCAACATCATATACCATTAGGGAATTACAAATTAAAATCATGAGCTATCACAGCACACCTATTAGGACTGCTAAGCTCCAAAAATATGACAATACCAATTGCTAGAGGGTGAGGAACAAAAGGAACTCTCTCTCATACCTGGGGGGATGCATGTGCAGCCACTTTGTAAGACAATTTGGCAGTTTTTTCCAAAGCTAAACAAGTCTCATGTTGGGATCCAACAATCACACTTCAGTATTTTAGGCAACTGCTTTGAAAATCTGTGTCCAAATGAAAAGAAGGATGCAATTATGAAGAGCAGCACTTCCATAATGGCTAAAAACTTGAAGAAAATCAGGATATCCTTCAAAAGTGAATGCATAAGCAAATTGGGGTACATTCATGTCAACGCGAGTAAAATATGCCACCCAAAAATATGTCTCTCTGGCATAAGGATTATTGGTCTGCTTTAAAAAACAAGGCTTCCCTGATGGCTAAGTGGTTAAGAGTCCACCTGCCGATTCAGGGGACACAGGTTCGAGCCCCTGGTCCGGGAAGATCCCACATGCCGCAGATCAACTAAGCCTGTGAGCCACAACTACTGAGCCTGCGCTCAAGAGCCCGCGAGCCCACTAACTGACTGCCTGTGTGCCACAACTACTGGCCCACACGCCTAGAGCCTGTGCTCCGTGACAAGAAAAGCCACCACAATGAGAAGTCCGCACACCGCAATGAAAGTAGCCCCCTGCTCGCCACAACCAGAGAAAAGCCTGCACGCTGCAATGGAGGACCCAATGCAGCCAAAAATAATACATTTTTTAAAAAAATCTCAGAAAACTGATTGCCGTTTTATGAAGGACATTTACAACAGAGAAATCTCCATTTATAAGGGTATGTCCCTCTTTGCACCCAAAATGAAGGATAATTAAATATTAGGTAACTCTTTTCAATGGGAAGTCCTGACTTAAATGTGCA
>NW_022983288.1:0-64231 GCF_011762595.2 Tursiops truncatus | reverse complement strand
TCACCCTTCCCCTAATCATTCCCGCAACCTGTACCCTAATTCCTATTCCTACACGAACGTGTACCTAAACCAAGCCTGATCCTAACCCCACGTCCCCTTCCCCGAACCATCCCCCTACTCCTAAGCCGTCCCACTAACGCGAATCTGTACCCTACGCCTACCCGATTCCTAACCATTCCCGATGCACTAATCTAACCTGTACACCAAACGAACCCGACCCTAAACTCTGCCCATTCCCTTCATCCTACCCTACCCTTCAAAGACAAAGAACTGTTGTTCGTCCCCGGACCTGGTACCTAACCCGTTCCCCCTCCCTTGGATCTAGTCGTAAACCAGGACACTAACCCCCCCTGATCTGTACCTTTAACCGGACCAGCCCTAACCGTAAACCTAAGTCCGAAGCACACGAACACGACCCGTATCAGCGAAAACGTCCCCTAGTCCCACCCCACATGGTCGTACCTCAACTGTCCCCTCCACCCTGCCCGTGCCTAACTAACCCTAATCCGAACCCTTCCACTACCCTTACCACCGGAACATACTCCTAACCCGTCAGTTCACAGGACCACCTAACCCACTGTCGGCCCCCCACCTGGCCCTAAACCACCTCACGGTCCCTACCCCTAATCACACATCTCAAGCCGTCCCCTAAGCCGTCCTCGTTCCCTCATCTGATCCCCAATCCGAACCCATTACCCTAACACTAACTGGAGCCGACACAACACCCAACACGAAAGGTGTCGAACCCTCAACTGTACCCTACACCATACCGTCCCCTAACCCAGACCCTAATCCGAACCCTAGTCCTTGCCTAAGCTGTTTTCCTAATCCGAACCCCATAGACTAATACTACCCATACCCTAACAAAACAGGTACCCTAGCCCAAAGCCCTTGTTGTACCCTAATCCGAACCAATAGAAACCCTACACCTGACGCGAACCAGAGACTGACACGTACCCTATGCCTGACCTGTTGTCGTACCATTCCCTTACCCTAAGTGGTACCCTCATCCTGACACTGACACTAACCCGTTACCTAACAAGTACTCTAAGCCTAACTCGTTGTCGTCCCTAACCTGGACCCGACCCTAATCCAGAGCCGTTCCCTAACTGTAACCCTTACCCTGATCCAGAAACTATCCTAACCTGTACACTAACAAACAACACTAACCCGTACCTGTTCCCTAAGCCTAACTCATCGTGGTACCCTAGCTGTACCCGTTTCGGACCGTACGCTGACCCGAAACCGTCCGGCCCCTAACCCTAGGCTAAGCCTTCCCCGAGCCTGCCCGGTACACTAACACTAACATGTACCCTGCCACGTCCGCTCGTCCTACCCCTCTGTCGCCCCTGACCTGCAGCCTCCACGAGTCCCCGTTCCCAACCTACCCCTCTGTCGGCCCTGACCTGGACCCTCCACGAGTCCCCGTTTCCAACCTACCCCTCTCTCGGCCCCTGACCTGCAGCCTCCACGAGTCCCCGTTCCCACCTACCCCTCTGTCGGCCCTGACCTGCAGCCTCCACGAGTCCCCGTTCCCAACCTACCCCTCTCTCGGCCCCTGACCTGCAGCCTCCACGAGTCCCCGTATCCAACCTACCCCTCTCTCGGCCCCTGTCCTGGACCCTCCCACGAGTCCCGTTCCCAACCTACCCCTCTCTCGCCCCTGACCTGGACCCTCGAGTGTCCCCGTTCCCTCCCCCTCCCCCTAGCCCACACACTTACACTTACTTACCGAAGCTTCCCCTAAGCCGTCCAGTGAGCCGAACACGTACGCTAACGACACTGACCCGACTGCTTGTTCAGGCTCTTGCTACTACTTGCCGAATTGCAAAGCAACCATTTTGTCACCACTAGTCGAATCTAATAGCCATTGAGGCAGGTGGAGAAGAAGTAGAGTTTGTTTGTTTGGGTGCGTGTGTGTGAGTGCATGAAAAGTAGCCCGAGAAGTCCCTTCGTGGGCTTCGGTTGACTCCGTTGAGTCTGGTGTCCTGCTCTGGCGGAATGCATTGTGTCCAGGAGCCAAGTCCCATTGTAGCCAACGGCTGCTTGCGTCTTGTGTGAGTTGAGGCCTGTGGTTCTTAGACAAGGGCTAGTGGGCCTAGAGTCCCTCCCTCAGGTGGCTCTAATATGCTTGATTCTCCTGGAAGGAAGGAAGTAAGGGACTCCTGGGGAGCACTGTATCAAGTCAATGCTTCACTCCTACAGAGAATTCTGTGGTTCTCTCTCTTCCTTCCTCGACGACCAGAAACAGCCAAAAAACCCTTTCTGTTTCTGTTTCCAACCAGATTCTGTGTGCAAAGTGCTCTGGGATCCAGCCTAGGACCTACCTGTCCATAGAGAGAGCTTCACGTCTGCACTGCTGCACAGGTAAGGGAAAGCGCCTCCTGTTGGCATGAGGATACAGTGTGGACATTCCTTTGCTTCTGTAGCTTCCGTGGAAAGTGCCCTCTGGTCAAACACCTGGAACAGAACACGAGGCCCAAAGTGTTCTGTCAGTGTGTTCTTTGCATGTTCAGCAAAGGGCCGCGCCCCCCCCCCCCCCGGCCACACCTTACGCTAAGCCCTACTCTCATCCTAACCCGTCCCCTCAACTGTACCCTCCACCATACCCGTTCCCTCATCCTCATCCTCATCCTCATCCTCATCTCATCCTCATCCTCACCCTCCCCTAATCCTTCCCGCAACCTGTACCCTAATCCTAATTCCTACACGAACGTGTACCCTAAACCAAGCCTGATCCCTAACCCGTCCCCTTCCCCGAACCATCCCCTACTCCTAAGCCGTCCACTAACGCGAATCTGTACCCTACGCCTAACCCGATTCCTAACCCTTGCCCGTGCACTAATCCTAATCTGTACACCAAAACGAACCCGGACCCTAAACTCTGCCCATTCCCTCATCCTAACCCTACCCTTCAAAGACAAAGAACCTGTTGTCGTCCCCTGACCTGTCCCCCTAACCCGTCCCCTCCCTTGGATCCTAGTCGTAACCAGGACACTAACCCATCCCCTGATCTGTACCTTCAACCGGACCCATTCCCTAAACCGTAACCCTAATCCGAAGCCACACGCTAACACTGACCCGTAGCCGAAAACGTCCCCTAATCCCAACCCATGGTCGTCCCCCTCAACTGTCCCCTCCACCATGCCCGTTGCCTAACCCTAACCCTAATCCGAACCCTTCCCCTACCCTACCACGGAACATACTCCTAAACCGTAGTCTCACAGGACCCTCAACCTAACCCACTGTCGGCCCCTCACCTGGACCCTCAACCCAGCCCGGTCCCTAACCCTAATCCACATCCTAAGCCGTCCCCTAAGCCGTCCTCGTTCCCTCATCTGATCCCTAATCCGAACCCATACCCTAACACTAACCTGGAGCCGACACACACCCCAACACGAACCCGGTGTCGAACCCTCAACTGTACCCTACACCATACCCGTCCCCTAACCCAGACCCTAATCCGAACCCTAGTCCTTGCCCTAAGCTGTTTCCTAATCCGAACCCATAGACTAATACTACCCCATACCCTAACAAACAGGTACCCTAGCCAAAGCCCTTGTTGTACCCTAATCCGAACCAATAGAAACCCTACACCTGACGCGAACCCAGAGACTGACACGTACCCTATGCCTGACCTGTTGTCGTACCCATTCCCTTACCCTAAGTGGTGTACCATCCTGACACTGACACTAACCCGTACCCTAACAAGTACTCTAAGCCTAACTCGTTGTCGTCCCCTAACCTGGACCCGACCCTAATCCAGAGCCGTTCCCTAACTGTAACCCTTACCCTGATCCAGAAACTAATCCTAACCTGTACACTAACAAACAAACACTAACCGTACCTGTTCCCTAAGCCTAACTCATCGTGGTACCTAAGCTGTACCCGTTTCGGAACCGTACGCTGACCCGAAACCGTCCCCGGCCCCTAACCCTAGGCCTAAGCCTTCCCCGAAGCCTGCCCGGTACACTAACACTAACATGTACCCTGCCACGTCCGCTCGTCCTACCCCTCTGTCGGCCCCTGACCTGCAGCCTCCACGAGTCCCCGTTCCCAACCTACCCCTCTGTCGGCCCCTGACCTGGACCCTCCACGAGTCCCCGTTCCCAACCTACCCCACTCTCGGCCCCAGACCTGCAGCCTCCACGAGTCCCCGTTCCCAACCTACCCCTCTGTCGGCCCTGACCTGCAGCCTCCACGAGTCCCCGTTCCCAACCTACCCCTCTCTCGGCCCTGACCTGCAGCCTCCACGAGTCCCCGTTCCCAACCTACCCCTCTCTCGGCCCCTGTCCTGGACCCTCCACGAGTCCCCGTTCCCAACCTACCCCTCTCTCGGCCCCTGACCTGGACCCTCGAGTGTCCCCGTTCCCTCCCCCTCCCCCTAGCCCACACACTTACACTTACTTACCCGAAGCCTTCCCCTAAGCCGTCCAGTGAGCCGAACACGTACGCTAACGACACTGACCCGTACTGGCTTGTTCAGGCTCTTGCTACTACTTGCCGAATTGCAAAGCAACCATTTGTCACCACTAGTCGAATCTAATAGCCATTGAGGCAGGTAGGAGAAGAAGTAGAGTTTGTTTGTTTGGGTGCGTGTGTGTGAGTGCATGAAAAGTAGCCGAGAAGTCCCTTCGTGGGCTTCGGGTTGACTCCGTTGAAGTCTGGTGTCCTGCTCTGGCGGAATGCATTGTGTCCAGGAGCCAAGGTCCCATTGTAGCCAACGGCTGCTTGCGTGTGTGTGTGAGTTGAGGCCTGTGGTTCTTAGACAAGGGCTAGTGGGCCTAGAGTCCCTCCCTCAGGTGGCTCTAATATGCTTGAATTCTCCTGGAAGGAAGGAAGTAAGGGACTCCTGGGGAGCACTGTATCAAGTCAATGCTTCACTCCTACAGAGAATTCTGTGGTTCTCTCTCTTCCTTCCTCGACGACCAGAAAACAGCCAAAAACCCTTTCTGTTTCTGTTTCCAACCAGATTCTGTGTGCAAAGTGCTCTGGGATCCAGCCTAGGACCTACCTGTCCATAGAGAGAGCTTCACGTCTGCACTGCTGCACAGGTAAGGGAAAGCGCCTCCTGTTGGCATGAGGATACAGTGTGGACATTCCTTTGCTTCTGTAGCTTCCGTGGAAAGTGCCCTCTGGTCAAACACCTGGAACAGAACACGAGGCCCAAAGTGTTCTGTCAGTGTGTTCTTTGCATGTTCAGCAAAGGGCCGCGCCCCCCCCCCCCCCCGGCCACACCTTACGCTAAGCCCTACTCTCATCCTAACCCGTCCCCTCAACTGTACCCTCCACCATACCCGTTCCCTCATCCTCATCCTCATCCTCATCCTCATCCTCATCCTCACCCTTCCCCTAATCCTTCCCGCAACCTGTACCCTAATCCTAATTCCTACACGAACGTGTACCCTAAACCAAGCCTGATCCCTAACCCGTCCCCTTCCCCGAACCATCCCCTACTCCTAAGCCGTCCACTAACGCGAATCTGTACCCTACGCCTAACCCGATTCCTAACCCTTGCCCGTGCACTAATCCTAATCTGTACACCAAAACGAACCCGGACCCTAAACTCTGCCCATTCCCTCATCCTAACCCTACCCTTCAAAGACAAAGAACCTGTTGTCGTCCCCTGACCTGTCCCTAACCCGTCCCCTCCCTTGGATCCTAGTCGTAACCAGGACACTAACCCATCCCCTGATCTGTACCTTCAACCGGACCCATTCCCTAACCGTAACCCTAATCCGAAGCCACACGCTAACACTGACCGTAGCCGAAAACGTCCCCTAATCCCAACCATGGTCGTCCCCTCAACTGTCCCCTCCACCATGCCCGTTGCCTAACCCTAACCCTAATCCGAACCCTTCCCCTACCCTACCACGGAACATACTCCTAACCCGTAGTCTCACAGGACCCTCAACCTAACCCACTGTCGGCCCCTCACCTGGACCCTCAACCCAGCCCGGTCCCTAACCCTAATCCACATCCTAAGCCGTCCCCTAAGCCGTCCTCGTTCCCTCATCTGATCCCTAATCCGAACCCATACCCTAACACTAACCTGGAGCCGACACACACCCCAACACGAAACCGGTGTCGAACCCTCAACTGTACCCTACACCATACCCGTCCCCTAACCCAGACCCTAATCCGAACCCTAGTCCTTGCCCTAAGCTGTTTCCTAATCCGAACCCATAGACTAATACTACCCCATACCCTAACAAACAGGTACCCTAGCCCAAAGCCCTTGTTGTACCCTAATCCGAACCAATAGAAACCCTACACCTGACGCGAACCCAGAGACTGACACGTACCCTATGCCTGACCTGTTGTCGTACCCATTCCTTACCCTAAGTGGTACCCTCATCCTGACACTGACACTAACCCGTACCCTAACAAGTACTCTAAGCCTAACTCGTTGTCGTCCCCTAACCTGGACCCGACCCTAATCCAGAGCCGTTCCCTAACTGTAACCCTTACCCTGATCCAGAAACTAATCCTAACCTGTACACTAACAAACAAACACTAACCCGTACCTGTTCCCTAAGCCTAACTCATCGTGGTACCCTAAGCTGTACCCGTTTCGGAACCGTACGCTGACCCGAAACCGTCCCCGGCCCCTAACCCTAGGCCTAAGCCTTCCCCGAAGCCTGCCCGGTACACTAACACTAACATGTACCCTGCCACGTCCGCTCGTCCTACCCCTCTGTCGGCCCCTGACCTGCAGCCTCCACGAGTCCCCGTTCCCAACCTACCCCTCTGTCGGCCCCTGACCTGGACCCTCCACGAGTCCCCGTTCCCAACCTACCCCTCTCTCGGCCCCTGACCTGCAGCCTCCACGAGTCCCCGTTCCCAACCTACCCCTCTGTCGGCCCCTGACCTGCAGCCTCCACGAGTCCCCGTTCCCAACCTACCCCTCTCTCGGCCCCTGACCTGCAGCCTCCACGAGTCCCCGTTCCCAACCTACCCCTCTCTCGGCCCCTGTCCTGGACCCTCCACGAGTCCCCGTTCCCAACCTACCCCTCTTCTCGGCCCCTGACCTGGACCCTCGAGTGTCCCGTTCCCTCCCCCTCCCCCCTAGCCCACACACTTACACTTACTTACCCGAAGCCTTCCCCTAAGCCGTCCAGTGAGCCGAACACGTACGCTAACGACACTGACCCGTACTGGCTTGTTCAGGCTCTTGCTACTACTTGCCGAATTGCAAAGCAACCATTTGTCACCACTAGTCGAATCTAATAGCCATTGAGGCAGGTAGGAGAAGAAGTAGAGTTTGTTTGTTTGGGTGCGTGTGTGTGAGTGCATGAAAAGTAGCCCGAGAAGTCCCTTCGTGGGCTTCGGGTTGACTCCGTTGAAGTCTGGTGTCCTGCTCTGGCGGAATGCATTGTGTCCAGGAGCCAAGGTCCCATTGTAGCCAACGGCTGCTTGCGTGTGTGTGTGAGTTGAGGCCTGTGGTTCTTAGACAAGGGCTAGTGGGCCTAGAGTCCCTCCCTCAGGTGGCTCTAATATGCTTGAATTCTCCTGGAAGGAAGGAAGTAAGGGACTCCTGGGGAGCACTGTATCAAGTCAATGCTTCACTCCTACAGAGAATTCTGTGGTTCTCTCTCTTCCTTCCTCGACGACCAGAAACAGCCAAAAACCCTTTCTGTTTCTGTTTCCAACCAGATTCTGTGTGCAAAGTGCTCTGGGATCCAGCCTAGGACCTACCTGTCCATAGAGAGAGCTTCACGTCTGCACTGCTGCACAGGTAAGGGAAAGCGCCTCCTGTTGGCATGAGGATACAGTGTGGACATTCCTTTGCTTCTGTAGCTTCCGTGGAAAGTGCCCTCTGGTCAAACACCTGGAACAGAACACGAGGCCCAAAGTGTTCTGTCAGTGTGTTCTTTGCATGTTCAGCAAAGGGCCGCGCCCCCCCCCCCCCCCCGGCCACACCTTACGCTAAGCCCTACTCTCATCCTAAACCGTCCCCTCAACTGTACCCTCCACCATACCCGTTCCCTCATCCTCATCCTCATCCTCATCCTCATCCTCATCCTCACCCTTCCCCTAATCCTTCCCGCAACCTGTACCCTAATCCTAATTCCTACACGAACGTGTACCCTAAACCAAGCCTGATCCCTAACCCGTCCCCTTCCCCGAACCATCCCCTACTCCTAAGCCGTCCACTAACGCGAATCTGTACCCTACGCCTAACCCGATTCCTAACCCTTGCCCGTGCACTAATCCTAATCTGTACACCAAAACGAACCCGGACCCTAAACTCTGCCCATTCCCTCATCCTAACCCTACCCTTCAAAGACAAAGAACCTGTTGTCGTCCCCTGACCTGTCCCCTAACCCGTCCCCTCCCTGGATCCTAGTCGTAACCAGGACACTAACCCATCCCCTGATCTGTACCTTCAACCGGACCATTCCCTAACCGTAACCCTAATCCGAAGCCACACGCTACCACTGACCCGTAGCCGAAAACGTCCCCTAATCCCAACCCATGGCGTCCCCTCAACTGTCCCCTCCACCATGCCCGTTGCCTAACCCTAACCCTAATCCGAACCCTTCCCCTACCCTACCACGGAACATACTCCTAACCCGTAGTCTCACAGGACCCTCAACCTAACCCACTGTCGGCCCCTCACCTGGACCCTCAACCCAGCCCGGTCCCTAACCCTAATCCACATCCTAAGCCGTCCCCTAAGCCGTCCTCGTTCCCTCATCTGATCCCTAATCCGAACCCATACCCTAACACTAACCTGGAGCCGACACACACCCCAACACGAACCCGGTGTCGAACCCTCAACTGTACCCTACACCATACCCGTCCCCTAACCCAGACCCTAATCCGAACCCTAGTCCTTGCCCTAAGCTGTTTCCTAATCCGAACCCATAGACTAATACTACCCCATACCCTAACAAACAGGTACCCTAGCCCAAGCCCTTGTTGTACCCTAATCCGAACCAATAGAAACCCTACACCTGACGCGAACCCAGAGACTGACACGTACCCTATGCCTGACCTGTTGTCGTACCCATTCCCTTACCCTAAGTGGTACCCTCATCCTGACACTGACACTAACCCGTACCCTAACAAGTACTCTAAGCCTAACTCGTTGTCGTCCCCTAACCTGGACCCGACCCTAATCCAGAGCCGTTCCCTAACTGTAACCCTTACCCTGATCCAGAAACTAATCCTAACCTGTACACTAACAAACAAACACTAACCCGTACCTGTTCCCTAAGCCTAACTCATCGTGGTACCCTAAGCTGTACCCGTTTCGGAACCGTACGCTGACCCGAAACCGTCCCCGGCCCCTAACCCTAGGCCTAAGCCTTCCCCGAAGCCTGCCCGGTACACTAACACTAACATGTACCCTGCCACGTCCGCTCGTCCTACCCCTCTGTCGGCCCCTGACCTGCAGCCTCCACGAGTCCCCGTTCCCAACCTACCCCTCTGTCGGCCCCTGACCTGCACCCTCCACGAGTCCCCGTTCCCAACCTACCCCTCTCTCGGCCCCTGACCTGCAGCCTCCACGAGTCCCCGTTCCCAACCTACCCCTCTGTCGGCCCCTGACCTGCAGCCTCCACGAGTCCCCGTTCCCAACCTACCCCTCTCTCGGCCCCTGACCTGCAGCCTCCACGAGTCCCCGTTCCCAACCTACCCCACTCTCGCCCCTGTCCTGGACCCTCCACGAGTCCCCGTTCCCAACCTACCCCTCTCTCGGCCCCTGACCTGGACCCTCGAGTGTCCCCGTTCCCTCCCCCTCCCCCTAGCCCACACACTTACACTTACTTACCCGAAGCCTTCCCCTAAGCCGTCCAGTGAGCCGAACACGTACGCTAACGACACTGACCCGTACTGGCTTGTTCAGGCTCTTGCTACTACTTGCCGAATTGCAAAGCAACCATTTGTCACCACTAGTCGAATCTAATAGCCATTGAGGCAGGTAGGAGAAGAAGTAGAGTTTGTTTGTTTGGGTGCGTGTGTGTGAGTGCATGAAAAGTAGCCCGAGAAGTCCCTTCGTGGGCTTCGGGTTGACTCCGTTGAAGTCTGGTGTCCTGCTCTGGCGGAATGCATTGTGTCCAGGAGCCAAGGTCCCATTGTAGCCAACGGCTGCTTGCGTGTGTGTGTGAGTTGAGGCCTGTGGTTCTTAGACAAGGGCTAGTGGGCCTAGAGTCCCTCCCTCAGGTGGCTCTAATATGCTTGAATTCTCCTGGAAGGAAGGAAGTAAGGGACTCCTGGGGAGCACTGTATCAAGTCAATGCTTCACTCCTACAGAGAATTCTGTGGTTCTCTCTCTTCCTTCCTCGACGACCAGAAACAGCCAAAAACCCTTTCTGTTTCTGTTTCCAACCAGATTCTGTGTGCAAAGTGCTCTGGGATCCAGCCTAGGACCTACCTGTCCATAGAGAGAGCTTCACGTCTGCACTGCTGCACAGGTAAGGGAAAGCGCCTCCTGTTGGCATGAGGATACAGTGTGGACATTCCTTTGCTTCTGTAGCTTCCGTGGAAAGTGCCCTCTGGTCAAACACCTGGAACAGAACACGAGGCCCAAAGTGTTCTGTCAGTGTGTTCTTTGCATGTTCAGCAAAGGGCCGCGCCCCCCCCCCCCCCGGCCACACCTTACGCTAAGCCCTACTCTCATCCTAACCCGTCCCCTCAACTGTACCCTCCACCATACCCGTTCCCTCATCCTCATCCTCATCCTCATCCTCATCCTCATCCTCACCCTTCCCCTAATCCTTCCCGCAACCTGTACCCTAATCCTAATTCCTACACGAACGTGTACCCTAAACCAAGCCTGATCCCTAACCCGTCCCCTTCCCCGAACCATCCCCTACTCCTAAGCCGTCCACTAACGCGAATCTGTACCCTACGCCTAACCCGATTCCTAACCCTTGCCCGTGCACTAATCCTAATCTGTACACCAAAACGAACCCGGACCCTAAACTCTGCCCATTCCCTCATCCTAACCCTACCCTTCAAAGACAAAGAACCTGTTGTCGTCCCCTGACCTGTCCCCTAACCCGTCCCCTCCCTTGGATCCTAGTCGTAACCAGGACACTAACCCATCCCCTGATCTGTACCTTCAACCGGACCCATTCCCTAACCGTAACCCTAATCCGAAGCCACACGCTAACACTGACCCGTAGCCGAAAACGTCCCCTAATCCCAACCCATGGTCGTCCCCTCAACTGTCCCCTCCACCATGCCCGTTGCCTAACCTAACCCTAATCCGAACCCTTCCCTACCCTACCACGGAACATACTCCTAACCCGTAGTCTCGGCCCTCGGACCCTAACAACCCACTGTCGGCCCCTCACCTGGACCTCAACCCAGCCCGGTCCCTAACCCTAATCCACATCCTAAGCCGTCCCCTAAGCCGTCCTCGTTCCCTCATCTGATCCCTAATCCGAACCCATACCCTAACACTAACCTGGAGCCGACACACACCCCAACACGAACCCGGTGTCGAACCCTCAACTGTACCCTACACCATACCCGTCCCCTAACCCAGACCCTAATCCGAACCCTAGTCCTTGCCCTAAGCTGTTTCCTAATCCGAACCCATAGACTAATACTACCCCATACCCTAACAAACAGGTACCCTAGCCCAAAGCCCTTGTTGTACCCTAATCCGAACCAATAGAAACCCTACACCTGACGCGAACCCAGAGACTGACACGTACCCTATGCCTGACCTGTTGTCGTACCCATTCCCTTACCCTAAGTGGTACCCTCATCCTGACACTGACACTAACCCGTACCCTAACAAGTACTCTAAGCCTAACTCGTTGTCGTCCCCTAACCTGGACCCGACCCTAATCCAGAGCCGTTCCCTAACTGTAACCCTTACCCTGATCCAGAAACTAATCCTAACCTGTACACTAACAAACAAACACTAACCCGTACCTGTTCCCTAAGCCTAACTCATCGTGGTACCCTAAGCTGTACCCGTTTCGGAACCGTACGCTGACCCGAAACCGTCCCCGGCCCCTAACCCTAGGCCTAAGCCTTCCCCGAAGCCTGCCCGGTACACTAACACTAACATGTACCCTGCCACGTCCGCTCGTCCTACCCCTCTGTCGGCCCCTGACCTGCAGCCTCCACGAGTCCCCGTTCCCAACCTACCCCTCTGTCGGCCCCTGACCTGGACCCTCCACGAGTCCCCGTTCCCAACCTACCCCTCTCTCGGCCCCTGACCTGCAGCCTCCACGAGTCCCCGTTCCCAACCTACCCCTCTGTCGGCCCCTGACCTGCAGCCTCCACGAGTCCCCGTTCCCAACCTACCCCTCTCTCGGCCCCTGACCTGCAGCCTCCACGAGTCCCCGTTCCCAACCTACCCCTCTCTCGGCCCCTGTCCTGGACCCTCCACGAGTCCCCGTTCCCAACCTACCCCTCTCTCGGCCCCTGACCTGGACCCTCGAGTGTCCCCGTTCCCTCCCCCTCCCCCTAGCCCACACACTTACACTTACTTACCCGAAGCCTTCCCCTAAGCCGTCCAGTGAGCCGAACACGTACGCTAACGACACTGACCCGTACTGGCTTGTTCAGGCTCTTGCTACTACTTGCCGAATTGCAAAGCAACCATTTGTCACCACTAGTCGAATCTAATAGCCATTGAGGCAGGTAGGAGAAGAAGTAGAGTTTGTTTGTTTGGGTGCGTGTGTGTGAGTGCATGAAAAGTAGCCCGAGAAGTCCCTTCGTGGGCTTCGGGTTGACTCCGTTGAAGTCTGGTGTCCTGCTCTGGCGGAATGCATTGTGTCCAGGAGCCAAGGTCCCATTGTAGCCAACGGCTGCTTGCGTGTGTGTGTGAGTTGAGGCCTGTGGTTCTTAGACAAGGGCTAGTGGGCCTAGAGTCCCTCCCTCAGGTGGCTCTAATATGCTTGAATTCTCCTGGAAGGAAGGAAGTAAGGGACTCCTGGGGAGCACTGTATCAAGTCAATGCTTCACTCCTACAGAGAATTCTGTGGTTCTCTCTCTTCCTTCCTCGACGACCAGAAACAGCCAAAAACCCTTTCTGTTTCTGTTTCCAACCAGATTCTGTGTGCAAAGTGCTCTGGGATCCAGCCTAGGACCTACCTGTCCATAGAGAGAGCTTCACGTCTGCACTGCTGCACAGGTAAGGGAAAGCGCCTCCTGTTGGCATGAGGATACAGTGTGGCCATTCCTTTGCTTCTGTAGCTTCCGTGGAAAGTGCCCTCTGGTCAAACACCTGGAACAGAACACGAGGCCCAAAGTGTTCTGTCAGTGTGTTCTTTGCATGTTCAGCAAAGGGCCGCGCCCCCCCCCCCCCCGGCCACACCTTACGCTAAGCCCTACTCTCATCCTAACCCGTCCCCTCAACTGTACCCTCCACCATACCCGTTCCCTCATCCTCATCCTCCTCATCCTCATCCTCATCCCTCATCCTCACCCTTCCCCTAATCCTTCCCGCAACTGTACCCTAATCCTAATTCCTACACGAACGTGTACCCTAAACCAAGCCTGATCCCTAACCCGTCCCCTTCCCCGAACCATCCCCTACTCCTAAGCCGTCCACTAACGCGAATCTGTACCCTACGCCTAACCCGATTCCTAACCCTTGCCCGTGCACTAATCCTAATCTGTACACCAAAACGAACCCGGACCCTAAACTCTGCCCATTCCCTCATCCTAACCCTACCCTTCAAAGACAAAGAACCTGTTGTCGTCCCCTGACCTGTCCCCTAACCCGTCCCCTCCCTTGGATCCTAGTCGTAACCAGGACACTAACCCATCCCCTGATCTGTACCTTCAACCGGACCCATTCCCTAACCGTAACCCTAATCCGAAGCCACACGCTAACACTGACCCGTAGCCGAAAACGTCCCCTAATCCCAACCCATGGTCGTCCCCTCAACTGTCCCCTCCACCATGCCCGTTGCCTAACCCTAACCCTAATCCGAACCCTTCCCCTACCCTACCACGGAACATACTCCTAACCCGTAGTCTCACAGGACCCTCAACCTAACCCACTGTCGCCCCTCACCTGGACCCTCAACCCAGCCCGGTCCCTAACCCTAATCCACATCCTAAGCCGTCCCCTAAGCCGTCCTCGTTCCCTCATCTGATCCCTAATCCGAACCCATACCCTAACACTAACCTGGAGCCGACACACACCCCAACACGAACCGGTGTCGAACCCTCAACTGTACCCTACACCATACCCGTCCCCTAACCCAGACCCTAATCCGAACCCTAGTCCTTGCCCTAAGCTGTTTCCTAATCCGAACCCATAGACTAATACTACCCCATACCCTAACAAACAGGTACCCTAGCCCAAAGCCCTTGTTGTACCCTAATCCGAACCAATAGAAACCCTACACCTGACGCGAACCCAGAGACTGACACGTACCCTATGCCTGACCTGTTGTCGTACCCATTCCCTTACCCTAAGTGGTACCCTCATCCTGACACTGACACTAACCCGTACCCTAACAAGTACTCTAAGCCTAACTCGTTGTCGTCCCCTAACCTGGACCCGACCCTAATCCAGAGCCGTTCCCTAACTGTAACCCTTACCCTGATCCAGAAACTAATCCTAACCTGTACACTAACAAACAAACACTAACCCGTACCTGTTCCCTAAGCCTAACTCATCGTGGTACC
Source organism: Tursiops truncatus (assembly GCF_011762595.2). Taxonomy (NCBI): domain Eukaryota; kingdom Metazoa; phylum Chordata; class Mammalia; order Artiodactyla; family Delphinidae; genus Tursiops; species Tursiops truncatus. The sequence continues at coordinate 49,618 of NW_022983288.1, read as the reverse complement.
CTAAGCTGTACCCGTTTCGGAACCGTACGCTGACCCGAAACCGTCCCCGGCCCCTAACCCTAGGCCTAAGCCTCCCCGAAGCCTGCCCGGTACACTAACACTAACATGTACCCTGCCACGTCCGCTCGTCCTACCCCTCTGTCGGCCCCTGACCTGCAGCCTCCACGAGTCCCCGTTCCCAACCTACCCCTCTGTCGGCCCCTGACCTGGACCCTCCACGAGTCCCCGTTCCCAACCTACCCCTCTCTCGGCCCCTGACCTGCAGCCTCCACGAGTCCCCGTTCCCAACCTACCCCTCTGTCGGCCCCTGACCTGCAGCCTCCACGAGTCCCCGTTCCCAACCTACCCCTCTCTCGGCCCCTGACCTGCAGCCTCCACGAGTCCCCGTTCCCAACCTACCCCTCTCTCGGCCCCTGTCCTGGACCCTCCACGAGTCCCCGTTCCCAACCTACCCCTCTCTCGGCCCCTGACCTGGACCCTCGAGTGTCCCCGTTCCCTCCCCCTCCCCCTAGCCCACACACTTACACTTACTTACCCGAAGCCTTCCCCTAAGCCGTCCAGTGAGCCGAACACGTACGCTAACGACACTGACCCGTACTGGCTTGTTCAGGCTCTTGCTACTACTTGCCGAATTGCAAAGCAACCATTTGTCACCACTAGTCGAATCTAATAGCCATTGAGGCAGGTAGGAGAAGAAGTAGAGTTTGTTTGTTTGGGTGCGTGTGTGTGAGTGCATGAAAAGTAGCCCGAGAAGTCCCTTCGTGGGCTTCGGGTTGACTCCGTTGAAGTCTGGTGTCCTGCTCTGGCGGAATGCATTGTGTCCAGGAGCCAAGGTCCCATTGTAGCCAACGGCTGCTTGCGTGTGTGTGTGAGTTGAGGCCTGTGGTTCTTAGACAAGGGCTAGTGGGCCTAGAGTCCCTCCCTCAGGTGGCTCTAATATGCTTGAATTCTCCTGGAAGGAAGGAAGTAAGGGACTCCTGGGGAGCACTGTATCAAGTCAATGCTTCACTCCTACAGAGAATTCTGTGGTTCTCTCTCTTCCTTCCTCGACGACCAGAAACAGCCAAAAACCCTTTCTGTTTCTGTTTCCAACCAGATTCTGTGTGCAAAGTGCTCTGGGATCCAGCCTAGGACCTACCTGTCCATAGAGAGAGCTTCACGTCTGCACTGCTGCACAGGTAAGGGAAAGCGCCTCCTGTTGGCATGAGGATACAGTGTGGACATTCCTTTGCTTCTGTAGCTTCCGTGGAAAGTGCCCTCTGGTCAAACACCTGGAACAGAACACGAGGCCCAAAGTGTTCTGTCAGTGTGTTCTTTGCATGTTCAGCAAAGGGGCGCCCCCCCCCCCCCGGCCACACCTTACGCTAAGCCCTACTCTCATCCTAACCCGTCCCCTCAACTGTACCCTCCACCATACCCGTTCCCTCATCCTCATCCTCATCCTCATCCTCATCCTCATCCTCATCCTCACCCTTCCCCTAATCCTTCCCGCAACCTGTACCCTAATCCTAATTCCTACACGAACGTGTACCCTAAACCAAGCCTGATCCCTAACCCGTCCCCTTCCCCGAACCATCCCCTACTCCTAAGCCGTCCACTAACGCGAATCTGTACCCTACGCCTAACCCGATTCCTAACCCTTGCCCGTGCACTAATCCTAATCTGTACACCAAAACGAACCCGGACCCTAAACTCTGCCCATTCCCTCATCCTAACCCTACCCTTCAAAGACAAAGAACCTGTTGTCGTCCCCTGACCTGTCCCCTAACCCGTCCCCTCCCTTGGATCCTAGTCGTAACCAGGACACTAACCCATCCCCTGATCTGTACCTTCAACCGGACCCATTCCCTAACCGTAACCCTAATCCGAAGCCACACGCTAACACTGACCCGTAGCCGAAAACGTCCCTAATCCCAACCCATGGTCGTCCCCTCAACTGTCCCCTCCACCATGCCCGTTGCCTAACCCTAACCCTAATCCGAACCCTTCCCCTACCCTACACGGAACATACTCCTAACCCGTAGTCTCACAGGACCCTCAACCTAACCCACTGTCGGCCCCTCACCTGGACCCTCAACCCAGCCCGGTCCCTAACCCTAATCCACATCCTAAGCCGTCCCCTAAGCCGTCCTCGTTCCCCTCATCTGATTCCCTAATCCGAACCCATACCCTAACACTAACCTGGAGCCGACACACACCCCAACACGAACCCGGTGTCGAACCCTCAAACTGTACCCTACACCATACCCGTCCCCTAACCCCGACCCTAATCCGAACCCTAGTCCTGCCCTAAGCTGTTTCCTAATCCGAACCCATAGACTAATACTACCCCATACCCTAACAAACAGGTACCCTAGCCCAAAGCCCTTGTTGTACCCTAATCCGAACCCATAGGAAACCCTACACCTGACGCGAACCCAGAGACTGACACGTACCCTATGCCTGACCTGTTGTCGTACCCATTCCCTTACCCTAAGTGGTACCCTCATCCTGACACTAACAATAACCCGTACCCTAACAAGTACTTAAGCCTAACTCGTTGTCGTCCCTAACCTGGACCCGACCCTAATCCAGAGCCGTTCCCTAACTGTAACCCTTACCCTGATCCAGAAACTAATCCTAACCTGTACACTAACAAACAAACCTAACCCGTACCTGTTCCCTAAGCCTAACTCATCGTGGTACCCTAAGCTGTACCCGTTTCGGAACCGTACGCTGACCCGAAACCGTCCCCGGCCCCTAACCCTAGGCCTAAGCCTTCCCCGTAAGCTGCCCGGTACACTAACACTAACATGTACCCTGCCACGTCGCTCGTCCTACCCCTCTGTCGGCCCCTGACCTGCAGCCTCCACGGTCCCGTTCCCAACCTACCCCCTCTCTCGGCCCCTGACCTGGACCCTCCACGAGTCCCGTCCCAACCTACCCCTCTCTCGGCCCCTGACCTGCAGCCTCCACGAGTCCCCGTTTCCCAACCTACCCCTCTCTCGGTCCCTGACCTGCAGCCTTCCACGAGTCCCCGTTCCCAACCTACCCCTCTCTCGGCCCCTGACCTGCAGCCTCCACGAGTCCCCGTTCCCAACCTACCCCTCTCTCGGCCCCTGTCCTGGACCCTCCACGAGTCCCCGTTCCCAACCTACCCCTCTCTCGGCCCCTGACCTGGACCTCGAGTGTCCCCGTTCCCTCCCCCTCCCCCTAGCCCACACACTTACACTTACTTACCCGAAGCCTTCCCCTAAGCCGTCCAGTGAGCCGAACACGTACGCTAACGACACTGAACGTACTGGCTTGTTCAGGCTCTTGCTACTACTTGCCGAATTGCAAAGCAACCATTTGTCACCACTAGTCGAATCTAATAGCCATTGAGGCAGGTAGGAGAAGAAGTAGAGTTTGTTTGTTTGGGTGCGTGTGTGTGAGTGCATGAAAAGTTAGCCCGAGAAGTCCCTTCGTGGGCTTCGGGTTGACTCCGTTGAAGTCTGGTGTCCTGCTCTGGCGGAATGCATTGTGTCCAGGAGCCAAGGTCCCATTGTAGCCAACGGCTGCTTGCGTGTGTGTGTGAGTTGAGGCCTGTGGTTCTTAGACAAGGGCTAGTGGGCCTAGAGTCCCTCCCTCAGGTGGCTCTAATATGCTTGAATTCTCCTGGAAGGAAGGAAGTAAGGGGACTCCTGGGGAGCACTGTATCAAGTCAATGCTTCACTCCTACAGAGAATTCTGTGGTTCTCTCTCTTCCTTCCTCGACGACCAGAAACAGCCAAAAACCCTTTCTGTTTCTGTTTCCAACCAGATTCTGTGTGCAAAGTGCTCTGGGATCCAGCCTAGGACCCTACCTGTCCATAGAGAGAGCTTCACGTCTGCACTGCTGCACAGGTAAGGGGAAGCGCCTCCTGTTGGCATGAGGATACAGTGTGGACATTCCTTTGCTTCTGTAGCTTCCGTGGAAAGTGCCCTCTGGTCAAACACCTGGAACAGAACACGAGGCCCAAAGTGTTCTGTCAGTGTGTTCTTTGCATGTTCAGCAAAGGGCCGCGCCCCCCCCCCCCCGGCCCACACCTTACGCTAAGCCCTACTCTCATCCTAACCCGTCCCCTCAACTGTACCCTCCACCATACCCGTTCCCTCATCCTCATCCTCATCCTCATCCTCATCCTCATCCTCATCCTCACCCTTCCCCTAATCCTTCCCGCAACCTGTACCCTAATCCTAATTCCTACACGAACGTGTACCCTAAACCCCTCCTAACCCGTCCCCTTCCCCGAACCATCCCCTACTCCTAAGCCGTCCACTAACGCGAATCTGTACCCTACGCCTAACCCGATTCCTAACCCTTGCCCGTGCACTAATCCTAATCTGTACACCAAAACGAACCCGGACCCTAAACTCTGCCCATTCCCTCATCCTAACCCTACCCTTCAAAGACAAAGAACCTGTTGTCGTCCCCTGACCTGTCCCCTAACCCGTCCCCTCCCTTGGATCCTAGTCGTAACCAGGACACTAAACCCATCCCCCTGATCCTGTACCTTCAACCGGACCCATTCCCTAACCGTAACCCTAATCCGAAGCCACACGCTAACACTGACCCGTAGCCGAAAACGTCCCTAATCCCAACCCATGGTCGTCCCCTCAAACTGTCCCCTCCACCATGCCCGTTGCCTAACCCTAACCCTAATCCGAACCCTTCCCTACCCTACCACGGAACATACTCCTAACCCGTAGTCTCAAGGACCCTCAACCTAACCCACTGTCGGCCCCTCACCTGGACCCTCAACCCAGCCCGGTCCCTAACCCTAATCCACATCCTAAGCCGTCCCCTAAGCCGTCCTCGTTCCCTCATCTTATCCTAATCCGAACCCATACCCTAACACTAACCTGGAGCCGACACACACCCCAACACGAACCCGGTGTTCGAACCCTCAACTGTACCCTACCACCATACCCGTCCCCTAACCCAGACCCTAATCCGAACCCTAGTCCTTGCCCTAAGCTGTTTCCTAATCCGAACCCATAGACTAATACTACCCCATACCCTAACAAACAGGTACCCTAGCCCAAAGCCCTTGTTGTACCCTAATCCGAACCAATAGAAACCCTACACCTGACGCGAACCCAGAGGACTGACACGTACCCTATGCCTGACCTGTTGTCGTACCCATTCCCTTACCCTAAGTGGTACCCTCATCCTGACACTGACACTAACCCGTACCCTAACAAGTACTCTAAGCCTAACTCGTTGTCGTCCCCTAACCTGGACCCGACCCTAATCCAGAGCCGTTCCCTAACTGTAACCCTTACCCTGATCCAGAAACTAATCCTAACCTGTACACTAACAAACAAACACTAACCCGTACCTGTTCCCTAAGCCTAACTCATCGTGGTACCCTAAGCTGTACCCGTTTCGGAACCGTACGCTGACCCGAAACCGTCCCCGGCCCCTAACCCTAGGCCTAAGCCTTCCCCGAAGCCTGCCCGGTACACTAACACTAACATGTACCCTGCCACGTCCGCATCGTCCTACCCCTCTGTCGGGCCCCTGACCTGCAGCCTCCACGAGTCCCCGTTCCCACCTACCCCTCTGTCGGCCCCTGACCTGGACCCTCCACGAGTCCCCGTTCCCAACCTACCCCTCTCTCGGCCCCTGACCTGCAGCCTCCACGAGTCCCCGTTCCCAACCTACCCCTCTGTCGGCCCCTGACCTGCAGCCTCCACGAGTCCCCGTTCCCAACCTACCCCGCTCGCGGCCCCGGACCTGGACCCTCGAGTGTCCCCCGTTCCCGCCCCCCCCCCCCCTAGCCCACACACTACACTTACTTACCCGAAGCCTTCCCCTAAGCCGTCCAGTGAGCCGAACACGTACGCTAACGACACTGACCCGTACTGGCTTGTTCAGGCTCTTGCTACTACTTGCCGAATTGCAAAGCAACCATTTGTCACCACTAGTCGAACTCTAATAGCCATTGAGGCAGGTAGGAGAAGAAGTAGAGTTTGTTTGTTTGGGTGCGTGTGTGTGAGTGCATGAAAAGTAGCCCGAGAAGTCCCTTCGTGGGCTTCGGGTTGACTCCGTTGAAGTCTGGTGTCCTGCTCTGGCGGAATGCATTGTGTCCAGGAGCCAAGGTCCCATTGTAGCCAACGGCTGCTTGCGTGTGTTGTGTGAGTTGAGGCCTGTGGTCTTAGACAAGGGCTAGTGGGCCTAGAGTCCCTCCCTCAGGTGGCTCTGAATATGCTTGAATTCTCCTGGAAGGAAGGAAGTAAGGGGACTCCTGGGGAGCACTGTATCAAGTCAATGCTTCACTCCTACAGAGAATTCTGTGGTTCTCTCTCTTCCTTCCTCGACGACCAGAAACAGCCAAAAACCCTTGTCTGTTTCTGTTTCCACAACCAGATTCTGTGTGCAAAGTGCTCTGGGATCCAGCCTAGGACCTACCTGTCCATAGAGAGAGCTTCACGTCTGCACTGCTGCACAGGTAAGGGAAAGCGCCTCCTGTTGGCATGAGGATACAGTGTGGACATTCCTTTGCTTCTGTAGCTTCCGTGGAAAGTGCCCTCTGGTCAAACACCTGGAACAGAACACGAGGCCCAAAGTGTTCTGTCAGTGTGTTCTTTGCATGTTCAGCAAAGGCCGCGCCCCCCCCCCCCCCCCCCGGCCACACCTTACGCTAAGCCCCTACTCTCATCCTAACCCGTCCCCTCAACTGTACCCTCCACCATACCCGTTCCCTCATCCTCATCCTCATCCTCATCCTCATCCTCATCCTCATCCTCACCCTCCCCTAATCCTTCCCGCAACCTGTACCCTAATCCTAATTCCTACACGAACGTGTACCCTAAACCAAGCCTGATCCCTAACCCGTCCCCTTCCCCGAACCATCCCCTACTCCTAACGCGAATCTGTACCCTACGCCTAACCCGATTCCTAACCCTTGCCCGTGCACTAATCCTAATCTGTACACCAAAACGAACCCGGACCCTAAACTCTGCCCATTCCCTCATCCTAACCCTACCCTTCAAAGACAAAGAACCTGTTGTCGTCCCCTGACCTGTCCCCTAACCCGTCCCCTCCCTTGGATCCTAGTCGTAACCAGGACACTAACCCATCCCCTGATCTGTACCTTCAACCGGACCCATTCCCTAACCGTAACCCTAATCCGAAGCCACACGCTAACACTGACCCGTAGCCGAAAACGTCCCCTAATCCCAACCCCATGGTCGTCCCCTCAACTGTCCCCCTCCACCATGCCCGTTGCCTAACCCTAACCCTAATCCGAACCCTTCCCCTACCCTACCACGGAACATACTCCTAACCCGTAGTCTCACAGGACCCTCAACCTAACCCACTGTCGGCCCCTCACCTGGACCCTCAACCCAGCCCGGTCCCTAACCCTAATCCACATCCTAAGCCGTCCCCTAAGCCGTCCTCGTTCCCTCATCTGATCCCTAATCCGAACCCATACCCTAACACTAACCTGGAGCCGACACACACCCCAACACGAACCCGGTGTCGAACCCTCAACTGTACCCTACACCATACCCGTCCCCTAACCCAGACCCTAATCCGAACCCTAGTCCTTGCCCTAAGCTGTTTCCTAATCCGAACCCATAGACTAATACTACCCCATACCCTAACAAACAGGTCCCTAGCCCAAAGCCCTTGTTGTACCCTAATCCTAACCAATAGAAACCCTACACCTGACGCGAACCCAGAGACTGACACGTACCCTATGCCTGACCTGTTGTCGTACCCATTCCCTTACCCTAAGTGGGTACCCTCATCCTGACACTGACACTAACCCGTACCCTAACAAGTACTCTAAGCCTAACCTCGTTGTCGTCCCCTAACCTGGACCCGACCCTAATCCAGAGCCGTTCCCTAACTGTAACCCTTACCCTGATCCAGAAAACTAATCCTAACCTGTACACTAACAAACAAACACTAACCCGTACTGTTCCATAGCCTAACTCATCGTGGTACCCTAAGCGTACCCCGTTTCGGAACCGTACGCTGACCCGAAAACGTCCCGGCCCCTAACCCTAGGCCTAAGCCCTTCCCCCGAAGCCTGCCCGGTACACTAACACTAACATGTACCCTGCCACGTCCCGCTCGTCCTACCCCTCTGTCGGCCCCTGACCTGCAGCCTCCACGAGTCCCCGTTCCCAACCTACCCCTCTGTCGGCCCCTGACCTGGACCCTCCACGAGTCCCCGTTCCCAACCTACCCCTCTCTCGGCCCCTGACCTGCAGCCTCCACGAGTCCCCGTTCCCAACCTACCCCTCTGTCGGCCCCTGACCTGCAGCCTCCACGAGTCCCCGTTCCCAACCTACCCCTCTCTCGGCCCCTGACCTGCAGCCTCCACGAGTCCCCGTTCCCAACCTACCCCTCTCTCGGCCCCTGTCCTGGACCCTCCACGAGTCCCCGTTCCCAACCTACCCCTCTCTCGGCCCCTGACCTGGACCCTCGAGTGTCCCCGTTCCCTCCCCCTCCCCCTAGCCCACACACTTACACTTACTTACCCGAAGCCTTCCCCTAAGCCGTCCAGTGAGCCGAACACGTACGCTAACGACACTGACCCGTACTGGCTTGTTCAGGCTCTTGCTACTACTTGCCGAATTGCAAAGCAACCATTTGGTCACCACTAGTCGAATCTAATAGCCATTGAGGCAGGTAGGAGAAGAAGTAGAGTTTGTTTGTTTGGGTGCGTGTGTGTGAGTGCATGAAAAGTAGCCCGAGAAGTCCCTTCGTGGGCTTCGGGTTGACTCCGTTGAAGTCTGGTGTCCTGCTCTGGCGGAATGCATTGTGTCCAGGAGCCAAGGTCCCATGTAGCCAACGGCTGCTTGCGTGTGTGTGTGAGTTGAGGCCTGTGGTTCTTAGACAAGGGCTAGTGGGCCTAGAGTCCCTCCCTCAGGTGGCTCTAATATGCTTGAATTCTCCTGGAAGGAAGGAAGTAAGGGACTCCTGGGGAGCACTGTATCAAGTCAATGCTTCACTCCTACAGAGAATTCTGTGGTTCTCTCTCTTCCTTCCTCGACGACCAGAAACAGCCAAAAACCCTTTCTGTTTCTGTTTCCAACCAGATTCTGTGTGCAAAGTGCTCTGGGATCCAGCCTAGGACCTACCTGTCCATAGAGAAGAGCTTCACGTCTGCACTGCTGCACAGGTAAGGGAAAGCGCCTCCTGTTGGCATGAGGATACAGTGTGGACATTCCTTGCTTCTGTAGCTTCCGTGGAAAGTGCCCTCTGGTCAAACACCTGGAACAGAACACGAGGCCCAGTGTTCTGTCAGTGTTTTCTTTGCATGTTCAGCAAAGGGCCGCGCCCCCCCCCCCCCCCCCCGGCCACACCTTACGCTAAGCCCTACTCTCATCCTAAACCCGTCCCTCAACTGTACCCTCCACCATACCCGTTCCCTCATCCTCATCCTCATCCTCATCCTCAATCCTCATCCTCACCCGTCCCCTAATCCTTCCCGCAACCTGTACCCTAATCCTAATTCCTACACGAACGTGTACCCTAAACCAAGCCTGATCCCTAACCCGTCCCCTTCCCCGAACCATCCCCTACTCCTAAGCCGTCCACTAACGCGAATCTGTACCCTACGCCTAACCCGATTCCTAACCCTTGCCCGTGCACTAATCCTAATCTGTACACCAAAACGAACCCGGACCCTAAACTCTGCCCATTCCCTCATCCTAACCCTACCCTTCAAAGACAAAGAACCTGTTGTCGTCCCCTGACCTGTCCCCTAACCGTCCCCTCCCTTGGATCCTAGTCGTAACCAGGACACTAACCCATCCCCTGATCTGTACCTTCAACCGGACCCATTCCCTAACCGTAACCCTAATCCGAAGCCACACGCTAACACTGACCCGTAGCCGAAAACGTCCCCTAATCCCAACCTTGGTCGTCCCCTCAACTGTCCCCTCCACCATGCCCGTTGCCTAACCCTAACCCTAATCCGAACCCTTCCCCTACCCTACCACGGAACATACTCCTAACCCGTAGTCTCACAGGACCCTTCAACCTAACCCACTGTCGGCCCCTCACCTGGACCCTCAACCCAGCCCGGTCCCTAACCCTAATCCACATCCTAAGCCGTCCCCTAAGCCGTCCTCGTTCCCTCATCTGATCCCTAATCCGAACCCATACCCTAACACTAACCTGGAGCCGACACACACCCAACACGAACCCGGTGTCGAACCCTCAACTGTACCCTACACCATACCCGTCCCCTAACCCAGACCCTAATCCGAACCCTAGTCCTTGCCCTAAGCTGTTTCCTAATCCGAACCCATAGACTAATACTACCCCATACCCTAACAAACAGGTACCCTAGCCCAAAGCCCTTGTTGTACCCTAATCCGAACCAATAGAAACCCTACACCTGACGCGAACCCAGAGACTGACACGTACCCTATGCCTGACCTGTTGTCGTACCCATTCCCTTACCCTAAGTGGTACCCTCATCCTGACACTGACACTAACCCGTACCCTAACAAGTACTCTAAGCCTAACTCGTTGTCGTCCCCTAACCTGGACCGACCCTAATCCAGAGCCGTTCCCTAACTGTAACCCTTACCCTGATCCAGAACTAATCCTAACCTGTACACTAACAAACAAACACTAACCCGTACCTGTTCCCTAAGCCTAACTCATCGTGGTACCCTAAGCTGTACCCGTTTCGGAACCGTACGCTGACCCGAAACCGTCCCCGGCCCCTAACCCTAGGCCTAAGCCTTCCCCGAAGCCTGCCCGGTACACTAACACTAACATGTACCCTGCCACGTCCGCTCGTCCTACCCCTCTGTCGGCCCCTGAACCTGCAGCCTCCACGAGTCCCCGTTCCCAACCTACCCTCTGTCGGCCCCCTGACCTGGACCCTCCACGAGTCCCCGTTCCCAACCTACCCCTCTCTCGGCCCCTGACCTGCAGCCTCCACGAGTCCCCGTTCCCAACCTACCCCTCTGTCGGCCCCTGACCTGCAGCCTCCACGAGTCCCCGTTCCCAACCTACCCCTCTGTCGGCCCCTGACCTGCAGCCTCCACGAGTCCCCGTTCCCAACCTACCCCTCTCTCGGCCCCTGTCCTGGACCCTCCACGAGTCCCCGTTCCCAACCTACCCCTCTCTCGGCCCCTGACCTGGACCCTCGAGTGTCACCGTTCCCTCCCCCTCCCCCTAGCCCACACACTTACACTTACTTACCCGAAGCCTTCCCCTAAGCCGTCCAGTGAGCCGAACACGTACGCTAACGACACTGACCCGTACTGGCTTGTTCAGGCTCTTGCTACTACTTGCCGAATTGCAAAGCAACCATTTGTCACCACTAGTCGAATCTAATAGCCATTGAGGCAGGTAGGAGAAGAAGTAGAGTTTGTTTGTTTGGGTGCGTGTGTGTGAGTGCATGAAAAGTAGCCCGAGAAGTCCCTTCGTGGGCTTTCGGGTTGACTCCGTTGAAGTCTGGTGTCCTGCTCTGGCGGAATGCATTGTGTCCAGGAGCCAGGTCCCATTGTAGCCAACGGCTGCTTGCGTGTGTGTGTGAGTTGAGGCCTGTGGTTCTTAGACAAGGGCTAGTGGGCCTAGAGTCCCCTCCCTCAGGTGGCTCTAATATTGCTTGAATTCTCCTGGAAGGAAGGAAGTAAGGGACTCCTGGGAGCACTGTATCAAGTCAATGCTTCACTCCTACAGAGAATTCTGTGGTTCTCTCTCTTCCTTCCTCGACGACCAGAAACAGCCAAAAACCCTTTCTGTTTCTGTTTCCAACCAGATTCTGTGTGCAAAGTGCTCTGGGATCCAGCCTAGGACCTACCTGTCCATAGAGAGAGCTTCACGTCTGCACTGCTGCACAGGTAAGGGAAAGCGCCTCCTGTTGGCATGAGGATACAGTGTGGACATTCCTTTGCTTCTGTAGCTTCCGTGGAAAAGTGCCCTCTGGTCAAAACACCTGGAACAGAACACGAGGCCCCAAAGTGTTCTGTCAGTGTGTTCTTTGCATGTTCAGCAAAGGGCCGCGCCCCCCCCCCCCCCCCCCCGGCCACACCTTACGCTAAGCCCTACTCTCATCCTAACCCGTCCCCTCAACTGTACCCTCCACCATACCCGTTCCCTCATCCTCATCCTCATCCTCATCCTCATCCTCATCCTCACCCTTCCCCTAATCCTCCCGCAACCTGTACCCTAATCCTAATTCCTACACGAACGTGTACCCTAAACCAAGCCTGATCCCTAACCCGTCCCCTTCCCCGAACCATCCCCTACTCCTAAGCCGTCCACTAACGCGAATCTGTACCCTACGCCTAACCCGATTCCTAACCCTTGCCCGTGCACTAATCCTAATCTGTACACCAAAACGAACCCGGACCCTAAACTCTGCCCATTCCCTCATCCTAACCCTACCCTTCAAAGACAAAGAACCTGTTGTCGTCCCCTGACCTGTCCCCTAACCCGTCCCCTCCCTTGGATCCTAGTCGTAACCAGGACACTAACCCATCCCCTGATCTGTACCTTCAACCGGACCCATTCCCTAACCGTAACCCTAATCCGAAGCCACACGCTAACACTGACCCGTAGCCGAAAACGTCCCCTAATCCCAACCCATGGTCGTCCCCGTCAACTGTCCCCTCCACCATGCCCGTTGCCTAACCCTAACCCTAATCCGAACCCTTCCCCTACCCTACCACGGAACATACTCCTAACCCGTAGTCTCACAGGACCTCAACCTAACCCACTGTCGGCCCTCACCTGGACCCTCAACCCAGCCCGGTCCCTAACCCTAATCCACATCCTAAGCCGTCCCCTAAGCCGTCCTCGTTCCCTCATCTGATCCCTAATCCGAACCCATACCCTAACACTAACCTGGAGCCGACACACACCCCAACACGAACCCGGTGTCGAACCCTCAACTGTACCCTACACCATACCCGTCCCCTAACCCAGACCCTAATCCGAACCCTAGTCCTTGCCCTAAGCTGTTTCCTAATCCGAACCCATAGACTAATACTACCCCATACCCTAACAAACAGGTACCCTAGCCCAAAGCCCTTGTTGTACCCTAATCCGAACCAATAGAAACCCTACACCTGACGCGAACCCAGAGACTGACACGTACCCTATGCCTGACCTGTTGTCGTACCCATTCCCTTACCCTAAGTGGTACCCTCATCCTGACACTGACACTAACCCGTACCCTAACAAGTACTCTAAGCCTAACTCGTTGTCGTCCCCTAACCTGGACCCGACCCTAATCCAGAGCCGTTCCCTAACTGTAACCCTTACCCTGATCCAGAAACTAATCCTAACCTGTACACTAACAAACAAACACTAACCCGTACCTGTTCCCTAAGCCTAACTCATCGTGGTACCCTAAGCTGTACCCGTTTCGGAACCGTACGCTGACCCGAAACCGTCCCCGGCCCCTAACCCTAGGCCTAAGCCTTCCCGAAGCCTGCCCGGTACACTAACACTAACATGTACCCTGCCACGTCCCGCTCGTCCTACCCCTCTGTCGGCCCCTGACCTGCAGCCTCCACGAGTCCCCGTTCCCAACCTACCCCTCTGTCGGCCCCTGACCTGGACCCTCCACGAGTCCCCGTTCCCAACCTACCCCTCTCTCGGCCCCTGACCTGCAGCCTCCACGAGTCCCCGTTCCCAACCTACCCCTCTGTCGGCCCCTGACCTGCACCCTCCACGAGTCCCCGTTCCCAACCTACCCCTCTCTCGGCCCCTGACCTGCAGCCTCCACGAGTCCCCGTTCCCAACCTACCCCTCTCTCGGCCCCTGTCCTGGACCCTCCACGAGTCCCCGTTCCCAACCTACCCCTCTCTCGGCCCCTGACCTGGACCCTCGAGTGTCCCCGTTCCCTCCCCCTCCCCCTAGCCCACACACTTACACTTACTTACCCGAAGCCTTCCCCTAAGCCGTCCAGTGAGCCGAACACGTACGCTAACGACACTGACCCGTACTGGCTTGTTCAGGCTCTTGCTACTACTTGCCGAATTGCAAAGCAACCATTTGTCACCACTAGTCGAATCTAATAGCCATTGAGGCAGGTAGGAGAAGAAGTAGAGTTTGTTTGTTTGGGTGCGTGTGTGTGAGTGCATGAAAAGTAGCCCGAGAAGTCCCTTCGTGGGCTTCGGGTTGACTCCGTTGAAGTCTGGTGTCCTGCTCTGGCGGAATGCATTGTGTCCAGGAGCCAAGGTCCCATTGTAGCCAACGGCTGCTTGCGTGTGTGTGTGAGTTGAGGCCTGTGGTTCTTAGACAAGGGCTAGTGGGCCTAGAGTCCCTCCCTCAGGTGGCTCTAATATGCTTGAATTCTCCTGGAAGGAAGGAAGTAAGGGACTCCTGGGGAGCACTGTATCAAGTCAATGCTTCACTCCTACAGAGAATTCTGTGGTTCTCTCTCTTCCTTCCTCGACGACCAGAAACAGCCAAAAACCCTTTCTGTTTCTGTTTCCAACCAGATTCTGTGTGCAAAGTGCTCTGGGATCCAGCCTAGGACCTACCTGTCCATAGAGAGAGCTTCACGTCTGCACTGCTGCACAGGTAAGGGAAAGCGCCTCCTGTTGGCATGAGGATACAGTGTGGACATTCCTTTGCTTCTGTAGCTTCCGTGGAAAGTGCCCTCTGGTCAAACACCTGGAACAGAACACGAGGCCCAAAGTGTTCTGTCAGTGTGTTCTTTGCATGTTCAGCAAAGGGCCGCGCCCCCCCCCCCCCGGCCACACCTTACGCTAAGCCCTACTCTCATCCTAACCCGTCCCCTCAACTGTACCCTCCACCATACCCGTTCCTCATCCTCATCCTCATCCTCATCCTCATCCTCATCCTCATCCTCACCCTTCCCCTAATCCTTCCCGCAACCTGTACCCTAATCCTAATTCCTACACGAACGTGTACCCTAAACCAAGCCTGATCCCTAACCCGTCCCCTTCCCCGAACCATCCCCTACTCCTAAGCCGTCCACTAACGCGAATCTGTACCCTACGCCTAACCCGATTCCTAACCCTTGCCCGTGCACTAATCCTAATCTGTACACCAAAACGAACCCGGACCCTAAACTCTGCCCATTCCCTCATCCTAACCCTACCCTTCAAAGACAAAGAACCTGTTGTCGTCCCCTGACCTGTCCCCTAACCCGTCCCCTCCCTTGGATCCTAGTCGTAACCAGGACACTAACCCATCCCCTGATCTGTACCTTCAACCGGACCCATTCCCTAACCGTAACCCTAATCCGAAGCCACACGCTAACACTGACCCGTAGCCGAAAACGTCCCCTAATCCCAACCCATGGTCGTCCCCTCAACTGTCCCCTCCACCATGCCCGTTGCCTAACCCTAACCCTAATCCGAACCCTTCCCCTACCCTACCACGGAACATACTCCTAACCCGTAGTCTCACAGGACCCTCAACCTAACCCACTGTCGGCCCCTCACCTGGACCCTCAACCCAGCCCGGTCCCTAACCCTAATCCACATCCTAAGCCGTCCCCTAAGCCGTCCTCGTTCCCTCATCTGATCCCTAATCCGAACCCATACCCTAACACTAACCTGGAGCCGACACACACCCCAACACGAACCCGGTGTCGAACCCTCAACTGTACCCTACACCATACCCGTCCCCTAACCCAGACCCTAATCCGAACCCTAGTCCTTGCCCTAAGCTGTTTCCTAATCCGAACCCATAGACTAATACTACCCCATACCCTAACAAACAGGTACCCTAGCCCAAAGCCCTTGTTGTACCCTAATCCGAACCAATAGAAACCCTACACCTGACGCGAACCCAGAGACTGACACGTACCCTATGCCTGACCTGTTGTCGTACCCATTCCCTTACCCTAAGTGGTACCCTCATCCTGACACTGACACTAACCCGTACCCTAACAAGTACTCTAAGCCTAACTCGTTGTCGTCCCCTAACCTGGACCCGACCCTAATCCAGAGCCGTTCCCTAACTGTAACCCGAAACCTAACCCTTACCCTGATCCAGAAACTAATCCTAACCTGTACACTAACAAACAAACACTAACCCGTACCTGTTCCCTAAGCCTAACTCATCGTGGTACCCTAAGCTGTACCCGTTTCGGAACCGTACGCTGACCCGAAACCGTCCCCGGCCCCTAACCCTAGGCCTAAGCCTTCCCCGAAGCCTGCCCGGTACACTAACACTAACATGTACCCTGCCACGTCCGCTCGTCCTACCCCTCTGTCGGCCCCTGACCTGCAGCCTCCACGAGTCCCCGTTCCCAACCTACCCCTCTGTCGGCCCCTGACCTGGACCCTCCACGAGTCCCCGTTCCCAACCTACCCCTCTGTCGGCCCCTGACCTGCAGCCTCCACGAGTCCCCGTTCCCAACCTACCCCTCTGTCGGCCCCTGACCTGCAGCCTCCACGAGTCCCCGTTCCCAACCTACCCCTCTCTCGGCCCCTGACCTGCAGCCTCCACGAGTCCCCGTTCCCAACCTACCCCTCTCTCGGCCCCTGTCCTGGACCCTCCACGAGTCCCCGTTCCCAACCTACCCCTCTCTCGGCCCCTGACCTGGACCCTCGAGTGTCCCCGTTCCCTCCCCCTCCCCCTAGCCCACACACTTACACTTACTTACCCGAAGCCTTCCCCTAAGCCGTCCAGTGAGCCGAACACGTACGCTAACGACACTGACCCGTACTGGCTTGTTCAGGCTCTTGCTACTACTTGCCGAATTGCAAAGCAACCATTTGTCACCACTAGTCGAATCTAATAGCCATTGAGGCAGGTAGGAGAAGAAGTAGAGTTTGTTTGTTTGGGTGCGTGTGTGTGAGTGCATGAAAAGTAGCCCGAGAAGTCCCTTCGTGGGCTTCGGGTTGACTCCGTTGAAGTCTGGTGTCCTGCTCTGGCGGAATGCATTGTGTCCAGGAGCCAAGGTCCCATTGTAGCCAACGGCTGCTTGCGTGTGTGTGTGAGTTGAGGCCTGTGGTTCTTAGACAAGGGCTAGTGGGCCTAGAGTCCCTCCCTCAGGTGGCTCTAATATGCTTGAATTCTCCTGGAAGGAAGGAAGTAAGGGACTCCTGGGGAGCACTGTATCAAGTCAATGCTTCACTCCTACAGAGAATTCTGTGGTTCTCTCTCTTCCTTCCTCGACGACCAGAAACAGCCAAAAACCCTTTCTGTTTCTGTTTCCAACCAGATTCTGTGTGCAAAGTGCTCTGGGATCCAGCCTAGGACCTACCTGTCCATAGAGAGAGCTTCACGTCTGCACTGCTGCACAGGTAAGGGAAAGCGCCTCCTGTTGGCATGAGGATACAGTGTGGACATTCCTTTGCTTCTGTAGCTTCCGTGGAAAGTGCCCTCTGGTCAAACACCTGGAACAGAACACGAGGCCCAAAGTGTTCTGTCAGTGTGTTCTTTGCATGTTCAGCAAAGGGCCGCGCCCCCCCCCCCCCCGGCCACACCTTACGCTAAGCCCTACTCTCATCCTAACCCGTCCCCTCAACTGTACCCTCCACCATACCCGTTTCCCTCATCCTCATCCTCATCCTCATCCTCATCCTCATCCTCACCCTTCCCTAATCCTTCCCGCAACCTGTACCCTAATCCTAATTCCTACACGAACGTGTACCCTAAACCAAGCCTGATCCCTAACCCGTCCCCTCCCCGAACCATCCCCTACTCCTAAGCCGTCCACTAACGCGAATCTGTACCCTACGCCTAACCCGATTCCTAACCCTTGCCCGTGCACTAATCTAATCTGTACACCAAAACGAACCCGGACCCTAAACTCTGCCCATTCCCTCATCCTAACCCTACCCTTCAAAGACAAAGAACCTGTTGTCGTCCCCTGACCTGTCCCCTAACCCGTCCCTCCCTTGGATCCTAGTCGTAACCAGGACACTAACCCATCCCCTGATCTGTACCTTCAACCGGACCCATTCCCTAACCGTAACCCTAATCCGAAGCCACACGCTAACACTGACCCGTAGCCGAAAACGTCCCCTAATCCCAACCCATGGTCGTCCCCCTCAACTGTCCCCTCCACCATGCCCGTTGCCTAACCCTAACCCTAATCCGAACCCTTCCCCTACCCTACCACGGAACATACTCCTAACCCGTAGTCTCACAGGACCCTCAACCTAACCCACTGTCGGCCCCTCACCTGGACCCTCAACCCAGCCCGGTCCCTAACCCTAATCCACATCCTAAGCCGTCCCCTAAGCCGTCCTCGTTCCCTCATCTGATCCCTAATCCGAACCCGTCCCCTAAGCCGTCCTCGTTCCCTCATCTGATCCCTAATCCGAACCCATACCCTAACACTAACCTGGAGCCGACACACACCCCAACACGAACCCGGTGTCGAACCCTCAACTGTACCCTACACCATACCCGTCCCCTAACCCAGACCCTAATCCGAACCCTAGTCCTTGCCCTAAGCTGTTTCCTAATCCGAACCCATAGACTAATACTACCCCATACCCTAACAAACAGGTACCCTAGCCCAAAGCCCTTGTTGTACCCTAATCCGAACCAATAGAAACCCTACACCTGACGCGAACACAGAGACTGACACGTACCCTATGCCTGACCTGTTGTCGTACCCATTCCCTTACCCTAAGTGGTACCCTCATCCTGACACTGACACTAACCCGTACCCTAACAAGTACTCTAAGCCTAACTCGTTGTCGTCCCCTAACCTGGACCCGACCCTAATCCAGAGCCGTTCCCTAACTGTAACCCTTACCCTGAATCCAGAAACTAATCCTAACCTGTACACTAACAAACAAACACTAACCCGTACCTGTTCCCTAAGCCTAACTCATCGTGGTACCCCTAAGCTGTACCCGTTTCGGAACCGTACGCTGACCCGAAACCGTCCCATGGCCCCTAACCCTAGGCCTAAGCCTTCCCCGAAGCCTGCCCGGTACACTAACACTAACATGTACCCTGCCACGTCCGCTCGTCCTACCCCTCTGTCGGCCCCTGACCTGCAGCCTCCACGAGTCCCCGTTCCCAACCTACCCCTCTGTCGGCCCCTGACCTGCCCCCGCCCCGAGTCCCCGTTCCCAACCTACCCCTCTCTCGGCCCCTGACCTGCAGCCTCCACGAGTCCCCGTTCCCAACCTACCCCTCTCTCGGCCCCTGACCTGCAGCCTCCACGAGTCCCCGTTCCCAACCTACCCCTCTCTCGGCCCCTGACCTGCAGCCTCCACGAGTCCCCGTTCCCAACCTACCCCTCTCTCGGCCCCTGACCTGGACCCTCCACGAGTCCCCGTTCCCAACCTACCCCTCTCTCGGCCCCTGACCTGCAGCCTCCACGAGTCCCCGCTTCCCAAACCTACCCCTCTGTCGGCCCCTGACCTGCAGCCTCCACGAGTCCCGTTCCCAACCTACCCTCTGTCGGCCCCTGACCTGCAGCCTCCACGAGTCCCCGTTCCCAACCTACCCCTCTCTCGGCCCCTGTCCTGGACCCTCCACCACGAGTCCCCGTTCCCACCTACCCCTCTCTCGGCCCCTGACCTGGACCCTCGAGTGTCCCCGTTCCCTCCCCCTCCCCCTAGCCCACACACTTACACTTACTTACCCGAAGCCTTCCCCTAAGCCGTCCAGTGAGCCGAACACGTACGCTAACGACACTGACCCGTACTGGCTTGTTCAGGCTCTTGCTACTACTTGCCGAATTGCAAAGCAACCATTTGTCACCACTAGTCGAATCTAATAGCCATTGAGGCAGGTAGGAGAAGAAGTAGAGTTTGTTTGTTTGGGTGCGTGTGTGTGAGTGCATGAAAAGTAGCCCGAGAAGTCCCTTCGTGGGCTTCGGGTTGACTCCGTTGAAGTCTGGTGTCCTGCTCTGGCGGAATGCATTGTGTCCAGGAGCCAAGGTCCCATTGTAGCCAACGGCTGCTTGCGTGTGTGTGTGAGTTGAGGCCTGTGGTTCTTAGACAAGGGCTAGTGGGCCTAGAGTCCCTCCCTCAGGTGGCTCTAATATGCTTGAATTCTCCTGGAAGGAAGGAAGTAAGGGACTCCTGGGGAGCACTGTATCAAGTCAATGCTTCACTCCTACAGAGAATTCTGTGGTTCTCTCTCTTCCTTCCTCGACGACCAGAAACAGCCAAAAACCCTTTCTGTTTCTGTTTCCAACCAGATTCTGTGTGCAAAGTGCTCTGGGATCCAGCCTAGGACCTACCTGTCCATAGAGAGAGCTTCACGTCTGCACTGCTGCACAGGTAAGGGAAAGCGCCTCCTGTTGGCATGAGGATACAGTGTGGACATTCCTTTGCTTCTGTAGCTTCCGTGGAAAGTGCCCTCTGGTCAAACACCTGGAACAGAACACGAGGCCCAAAGTGTTCTGTCAGTGTGTTCTTTGCATGTTCAGCAAAGGGCCGCGCCCCCCCCCCCCGGCCACACCTTACGCTAAGCCCTACTCTCATCCTAACCCGTCCCCTCAACTGTACCCTCCACCATACCCGTTCCCTCATCCTCATCCTCATCCTCATCCTCATCCTCATCCTCATCCTCATCCTCACCCTTCCCCTAATCCTTCCCGCAACCTGTACCCTAATCCTAATTCCTACACGAACGTGTACCCTAAACCAAGCCTGATCCCTAACCCGTCCCCTTCCCCGAACCATCCCCTACTCCTAAGCCGTCCACTAACGCGAATCTGTACCCTACGCCTAACCCGATTCCTAACCCTTGCCCGTGCACTAATCCTAATCTGTACACCAAAACGAACCCGGACCCTAAACTCTGCCCATTCCCTCATCCTAACCCTACCCTTCAAAGACAAAGAACCTGTTGTCGTCCCCTGACCTGTCCCCTAACCCGTCCCCTCCCTTGGATCCTAGTCGTAACCAGGACACTAACCCATCCCCTGATCTGTACCTTCAACCGGACCCATTCCCTAACCGTAACCCTAATCCGAAGCCACACGCTAACACTGACCCGTAGCCGAAAACGTCCCCTAATCCCAACCCATGGTCGTCCCCTCAACTGTCCCCTCCACCATGCCCGTTGCCTAACCCTAACCCTAATCCGAACCCTTCCCCTACCCTACCACGGAACATACTCCTAACCCGTAGTCTCACAGGACCCTCAACCTAACCCACTGTCGGCCCCTCACCTGGACCCTCAACCCAGCCGGTCCCTAACCCTAATCCACATCCTAAGCCGTCCCCTAAGCCGTCCTCGTTCCCTCATCTGATCCCTAATCCGAACCCATACCCTAACACTAACCTGGAGCCGACACACACCCCAACACGAACCCGGTGTCGAACCCTCAACTGTACCCTACACCATACCCGTCCCCTAACCCAGACCCTAATCCGAACCCTAGTCCTTGCCCTAAGCTGTTTCCTAATCCGAACCCATAGACTAATACTACCCCATACCCTAACAAACAGGTACCCTAGCCCAAAGCCCTTGTTGTACCCTAATCCGAACCAATAGAAACCCTACACCTGACGCGAACCCAGAGACTGACACGTACCCTATGCCTGACCTGTTGTCGTACCCATTCCCTTACCCTAAGTGGTACCCTCATCCTGACACTGACACTAACCCGTACCCTAACAAGTACTCTAAGCCTAACTCGTTGTCGTCCCCTAACCTGGACCCGACCCTAATCCAGAGCCGTTCCCTAACTGTAACCCTTACCCTGATCCAGAAACTAATCCTAACCTGTACACTAACAAACAAACACTAACCGTACCTGTTCCCTAAGCCTAACTCATCGTGGTACCCTAAGCTGTACCCGTTTCGGAACCGTACGCTGACCCGAAACCGTCCCCGGCCCCTAACCCTAGGCCTAAGCCTTCCCCGAAGCCTGCCCGGTACACTAACACTAACATGTACCCTGCCACGTCCGCTCGTCCTACCCCTCTGTCGGCCCCTGACCTGCAGCCTCCACGAGTCCCCGTTCCCAACCTACCCCTCTGTCGGCCCCTGACCTGGACCCTCCACGAGTCCCCGTTCCCAACCTACCCCTCTCTCGGCCCCTGACCTGCAGCCTCCACGAGTCCCCGTTCCCAACCTACCCCTCTGTCGGCCCCTGACCTGCAGCCTCCACGAGTCCCCGTTCCCAACCTACCCCTCTCTCGGCCCCTGACCTGCAGCCTCCACGAGTCCCCGTTCCCAACCTACCCCTCTCTCGGCCCCTGTCCTGGACCCTCCACGAGTCCCCGTTCCCAACCTACCCCTCTCTCGGCCCCTGACCTGGACCCTCGAGTGTCCCCGTTCCCTCCCCCTCCCCCTAGCCCACACACTTACACTTACTTACCCGAAGCCTTCCCCTAAGCCGTCCAGTGAGCCGAACACGTACGCTAACGACACTGACCCGTACTGGCTTGTTCAGGCTCTTGCTACTACTTGCCGAATTGCAAAGCAACCATTTGTCACCACTAGTCGAATCTAATAGCCATTGAGGCAGGTAGGAGAAGAAGTAGAGTTTTGTTTGTTTGGGTGCGTGTGTGTGAGTGCATGAAAAGTAGCCCGAGAAGTCCCTTCGTGGGCTTCGGGTTGACTCCGTTGAAGGTCTGGTGTCCTGCTCTGGCGGAATGCATTGTGTCCAGGAGCCAAGGTCCCATTGTAGCCAACGGCTGCTTGCGTGGTGTGTGTGAGTTGAGGCCTGTGGTTCTTAGACAAGGGCTAGTGGGCCTAGAGTCCCTCCCTCAGGTGGCTCTAATATGCTTGAATTCTCCTGGAAGGAAGGAAGTAAGGGACTCCTGGGGAGCACTGTATCAAGTCAATGCTTCACTCCTACAGAGAATTCTGTGGTTCTCTCTCTTCCTTCCTCGACGACCAGAAACAGCCAAAAACCCTTTCTGTTTCTGTTTCCAACCAGATTCTGTGTGCAAAGTGCTCTGGGATCCAGCCTAGGACCTACCTGTCCATAGAGAGAGCTTCACGTCTGCACTGCTGCACAGGTAAGGGAAAGCGCCTCCTGTTGGCATGAGGATACAGTGTGGACATTCCTTTGCTTCTGTAGCTTCCGTGGAAAGTGCCCTCTGGTCAAACACCTGGAACAGAACACGAGGCCCAAAGTGTTCTGTCAGTGTGTTCTTTGCATGTTCAGCAAAGGGCCGCGCCCCCCCCCCCCCGGCCACACCTTACGCTAAGCCCTACTCTCATCCTAACCCGTCCCCTCAACTGTACCCTCCACCATACCCGTTCCCTCATCCTCATCCTCATCCTCATCCTCATCCTCATCCTCACCCTTCCCCTAATCCTTCCCGCAACCTGTACCCTAATCCTAATTCCTACACGAACGTGTACCCTAAACCAAGCCTGATCCCTAACCCGTCCCCTTCCCCGAACCATCCCTACTCCTAAGCCGTCCACTAACGCGAATCTGTACCCTACGCCTAACCCGATTCCTAACCTTGCCCGTGCACTAATCCTAATCTGTACACCAAAACGAACCCGGACCCTAAACTCTGCCCATTCCCTCATCCTAACCCTACCCTTCAAAGACAAAGAACCTGTTGTCGTCCCCTGACCTGTCCCCTAACCCGTCCCCTCCCTTGATCCTAGTCGTAACCAGGACACTAACCCATCCCCTGATCTGTACCTTCAACCGGACCCATTCCCTAACCGTAACCCTAATCCGAAGCCACACGCTAACACTGACCCGTAGCCGAAAACGTCCCCTAATCCCAACCCATGGTCGTCCCCTCAACTGTCCCCTCCACCATGCCCGTTGCCTAACCCTAACCCTAATCCGAACCCTTCCCCTACCCTACCACGGAACATACTCCTAACCCGTAGTCTCACAGGACCCTCAACCTAACCCACTGTCGGCCCCTCACCTGGACCCTCAACCCAGCCCGGTCCCTAACCCTAATCCACATCCTAAGCCGTCCCCTAAGCCGTCCTCGTTCCCTCATCTGATCCCTAATCCGAACCCATACCCTAACACTAACCTGGAGCCGACACACACCCCAACACGAACCCGGTGTCGAACCCTCAACTGTACCCTACACCATACCCGTCCCCTAACCCAGACCCTAATCCGAACCCTAGTCCTTGCCTAAGCTGTTTCCTAATCCGAACCATAGACTAATACTACCCCATACCCTAACAAACAGGTACCCTAGCCCAAAGCCCTTGTTGTACCCTAATCCGAACCAATAGAAACCCTACACCTGACGCGAACCCAGAGACTGACACGTACCCTATGCCTGACCTGTTGTCGTACCCATTCCCTTACCCTAAGTGGTACCCTCATCCTGACACTGACACTAACCCGTACCCTAACAAGTACTCTAAGCCTAACTCGTTGTCGTCCCCTAACCTGGACCCGACCCTAATCCAGAGCCGTTCCCTAACTGTAACCCTTACCCTGATCCAGAAACTAATCCTAACCTGTACACTAACAAACAAACACTAACCCGTACCTGTTCCCTAAGCCTAACTCATCGTGGTACCCTAAGCTGTACCCGTTTCGGAACCGTACGCTGACCCGAAACCGTCCCCGGCCCCTAACCCTAGGCCTAAGCCTTCCCCGAAGCCTGCCCGGTACACTAACACTAACATGTACCCTGCCACGTCCGCTCGTCCTACCCCTCTGTCGGCCCCTGACCTGCAGCCTCCACGAGTCCCCGTTCCCAACCTACCCCTCTGTCGGCCCCTGACCTGGACCCTCCACGAGTCCCCGTTCCCAACCTACCCCTCTCTCGGCCCCTGACCTGCAGCCTCCACTGAGTCCCCGTTCCCAACCTACCCCTCTGTCGGCCCCTGACCTGCAGCCTCCACGAGTCCCCGTTCCCAACCTACCCCTCTCTCGGCCCCTGACCTGCAGCCTCCACGAGTCCCCGTTCCCAACCTACCCCTCTCTCGGCCCCTGTCCTGGACCCTCCACGAGTCCCCGTTCCCAACCTACCCCTCTCTCGGCCCCTGACCTGGACCCTCGAGTGTCCCCGTTCCCTCCCCCTCCCCCTAGCCCACACACTTACACTTACTTACCCGAAGCCTTCCCCTAAGCCGTCCAGTGAGCCGAACACGTACGCTAACGACACTGACCCGTACTGGCTTGTTCAGGCTCTTGCTACTACTTGCCGAATTGCAAAGCAACCATTTGTCACCACTAGTCGAATCTAATAGCCATTGAGGCAGGTAGGAGAAGAAGTAGAGTTTGTTTGTTTGGGTGCGTGTGTGTGAGTGCATGAAAAGTAGCCCGAGAAGTCCCTTCGTGGGCTTCGGGTTGACTCCGTTGAAGTCTGGTGTCCTGCTCTGGCGGAATGCATTGTGTCCAGGAGCCAAGGTCCCATTGTAGCCAACGGCTGCTTGCGTGTGTGTGTGAGTTGAGGCCTGTGGTTCTTAGACAAGGGCTAGTGGGCCTAGAGTCCCTCCCTCAGGTGGCTCTAATATGCTTGAATTCTCCTGGAAGGAAGGAAGTAAGGGACTCCTGGGGAGCACTGTATCAAGTCAATGCTTCACTCCTACAGAGAATTCTGTGGTTCTCTCTCTTCCTTCCTCGACGACCAGAAACAGCCAAAAACCCTTTCTGTTTCTGTTTCCAACCAGATTCTGTGTGCAAAGTGCTCTGGGATCCAGCCTAGGACCTACCTGTCCATAGAGAGAGCTTCACGTCTGCACTGCTGCACAGGTAAGGGAAAGCGCCTCCTGTTGGCATGAGGATACAGTGTGGACATTCCTTTGCTTCTGTAGCTTCCGTGGAAAGTGCCCTCTGGTCAAACACCTGGAACAGAACACGAGGCCCAAAGTGTTCTGTCAGTGTGTTCTTTGCATGTTCAGCAAAGGGCCGCGCCCCCCCCCCCCCCCGGCCACACCTTACGCTAAGCCCTACTCTCATCCTAACCCGTCCCCTCAACTGTACCCTCCACCATACCCGTTCCCTCATCCTCATCCTCATCCTCATCCTCATCCTCATCCTCATCCTCATCCTCACCCTTCCCCTAATCCTTCCCGCAACCTGTACCCTAATCCTAATTCCTACACGAACGTGTACCCTAAACCAAGCCTGATCCCTAACCCGTCCCCTTCCCCGAACCATCCCCTACTCCTAAGCCGTCCACTAACGCGAATCTGTACCCTACGCCTAACCCGATTCCTAACCCTTGCCCGTGCACTAATCCTAATCTGTACACCAAAACGAACCCGGACCCTAAACTCTGCCCATTCCCTCATCCTAACCCTACCCTTCAAAGACAAAGAACCTGTTGTCGTCCCCTGACCTGTCCCCTAACCCGTCCCCTCCCTTGGATCCTAGTCGTAACCAGGACACTAACCCATCCCCTGATCTGTACCTTCAACCGGACCCATTCCCTAACCGTAACCCTAATCCGAAGCCACACGCTAACACTGACCCGTAGCCGAAAACGTCCCCTAATCCCAACCCATGGTCGTCCCCTCAACTGTCCCCTCCACCATGCCCGTTGCCTAACCCTAACCCTAATCCGAACCCTTCCCCTACCCTACCACGGAACATACTCCTAACCCGTAGTCTCACAGGACCCTCAACCTAACCCACTGTCGGCCCCTCACCTGGACCCTCAACCCAGCCCGGTCCCTAACCCTAATCCACATCCTAAGCCGTCCCCTAAGCCGTCCTCGTTCCCTCATCTGATCCCTAATCCGAACCCATACCCTAACACTAACCTGGAGCCGACACACACCCCAACACGAACCCGGTGTCGAACCCTCAACTGTACCCTACACCATACCCGTCCCCTAACCCAGACCCTAATCCGAACCCTAGTCCTTGCCCTAAGCTGTTTCCTAATCCGAACCCATAGACTAATACTACCCCATACCCTAACAAACAGGTACCCTAGCCCAAAGCCCTTGTTGTACCCTAATCCGAACCAATAGAAACCCTACACCTGACGCGAACCCAGAGACTGACACGTACCCTATGCCTGACCTGTTGTCGTACCCATTCCCTTACCCTAAGTGGTACCCTCATCCTGACACTGACACTAACCCGTACCCTAACAAGTACTCTAAGCCTAACTCGTTGTCGTCCCCTAACCTGGACCCGACCCTAATCCAGAGCCGTTCCCTAACTGTAACCCTTACCCTGATCAGAAACTAATCCTAACCTGTACACTAACAAACAAACACTAACCCGTACCTGTTCCCTAAGCCTAACTCATCGTGGTACCCTAAGCTGTACCCGTTTCGGAACCGTACGCTGACCCGAAACCGTCCCCGGCCCTAACCCTAGGCCTAAGCCTTCCCCGAAGCCTGCCCGGTACACTAACACTAACATGTACCCTGCCACGTCCGCTCGTCCTACCCCTCTGTCGGCCCCTGACCTGCAGCCTCCACGAGTCCCCGTTCCCAACCTACCCCTCTGTCGGCCCCTGACCTGGACCCTCCACGAGTCCCCGTTCCCAACCTACCCCTCTCTCGGCCCCTGACCTGCAGCCTCCACGAGTCCCCGTTCCAACCTACCCCTCTGTCGGCCCCTGACCTGCAGCCTCCACGAGTCCCCGTTCCCAACCTACCCCTCTCTCGGCCCCTGACCTGCAGCCTCCACGAGTCCCCGTTCCCAACCTACCCCTCTCTCGGCCCCTGTCCTGGACCCTCCACGAGTCCCCGTTCCCAACCTACCCCTCTCTCGGCCCCTGACCTGGACCCTCGAGTGTCCCCGTTCCCTCCCCCTCCCCCTAGCCCACACACTTACACTTACTTACCCGAAGCCTTCCCCTAAGCCGTCCAGTGAGCCGAACACGTACGCTAACGACACTGACCCGTACTGGCTTGTTCAGGCTCTTGCTACTACTTGCCGAATTGCAAAGCAACCATTTGTCACCACTAGTCGAATCTAATAGCCATTGAGGCAGGTAGGAGAAGAAGTAGAGTTTGTTTGTTTGGGTGCGTGTGTGTGAGTGCATGAAAAGTAGCCCGAGAAGTCCCTTCGTGGGCTTCGGGTTGACTCCGTTGAAGTCTGGTGTCCTGCTCTGGCGGAATGCATTGTGTCCAGGAGCCAAGGTCCCATTGTAGCCAACGGCTGCTTGCGTGTGTGTGTGAGTTGAGGCCTGTGGTTCTTAGACAAGGGCTAGTGGGCCTAGAGTCCCTCCCTCAGGTGGCTCTAATATGCTTGAATTCTCCTGGAAGGAAGGAAGTAAGGGACTCCTGGGGAGCACTGTATCAAGTCAATGCTTCACTCCTACAGAGAATTCTGTGGTTCTCTCTCTTCCTTCCTCGACGACCAGAAACAGCCAAAAACCCTTTCTGTTTCTGTTTCCAACCAGATTCTGTGTGCAAAGTGCTCTGGGATCCAGCCTAGGACCTACCTGTCCATAGAGAGAGCTTCACGTCTGCACTGCTGCACAGGTAAGGGAAAGCGCCTCCTGTTGGCATGAGGATACAGTGTGGACATTCCTTTGCTTCTGTAGCTTCCGTGGAAAGTGCCCTCTGGTCAAACACCTGGAACAGAACACGAGGCCCAAAGTGTTCTGTCAGTGTGTTCTTTGCATGTTCAGCAAAGGGCCGCGCCCCCCCCCCCCCCCCGGCCACACCTTACGCTAAGCCCTACTCTCATCCTAACCCGTCCCCTCAACTGTACCCTCCACCATACCCGTTCCCTCATCCTCATCCTCATCCTCATCCTCATCCTCATCCTCATCCTCATCCTCACCCTTCCCCTAATCCTTCCCGCAACCTGTACCCTAATCCTAATTCCTACACGAACGTGTACCCTAAACCAAGCCTGATCCCTAACCCGTCCCCTTCCCCGAACCATCCCCTACTCCTAAGCCGTCCACTAACGCGAATCTGTACCCTACGCCTAACCCGATTCCTAACCCTTGCCCGTGCACTAATCCTAATCTGTACACCAAAACGAACCCGGACCCTAAACTCTGCCCATTCCCTCATCCTAACCCTACCCTTCAAAGACAAAGAACCTGTTGTCGTCCCCTGACCTGTCCCCTAACCCGTCCCCTCCCTTGGATCCTAGTCGTAACCAGGACACTAACCCATCCCCTGATCTGTACCTTCAACCGGACCCATTCCCTAACCGTAACCCTAATCCGAAGCCACACGCTAACACTGACCCGTAGCCGAAAACGTCCCCTAATCCCAACCCATGGTCGTCCCCTCAACTGTCCCCTCCACCATGCCCGTTGCCTAACCCTAACCCTAATCCGAACCCTTCCCCTACCCTACCACGGAACATACTCCTAACCCGTAGTCTCACAGGACCCTCAACCTAACCCACTGTCGGCCCCTCACCTGGACCCTCAACCCAGCCCGGTCCCTAACCCTAATCCACATCCTAAGCCGTCCCCTAAGCCGTCCTCGTTCCCTCATCTGATCCCTAATCCGAACCCATACCCTAACACTAACCTGGAGCCGACACACACCCCAACACGAACCCGGTGTCGAACCCTCAACTGTACCCTACACCATACCCGTCCCCTAACCCAGACCCTAATCCGAACCCTAGTCCTTGCCCTAAGCTGTTTCCTAATCCGAACCCATAGACTAATACTACCCCATACCCTAACAAACAGGTACCCTAGCCCAAAGCCCTTGTTGTACCCTAATCCGAACCAATAGAAACCCTACACCTGACGCGAACCCAGAGACTGACACGTACCCTATGCCTGACCTGTTGTCGTACCCATTCCCTTACCTAAGTGGTACCCTCATCCTGACACTGACACTAACCCGTACCCTAACAAGTACTCTAAGCCTAACTCGTTGTCGTCCCCTAACCTGGACCCGACCCTAATCCAGAGCCGTTCCCTAACTGTAACCCTTACCCTGATCCAGAAACTAATCCTAACCTGTACACTAACAAACAAACACTAACCCGTACCTGTTCCCTAAGCCTAACTCATCGTGGTACCCTAAGCTGTACCCGTTTCGGAACCGTACGCTGACCCGAAACCGTCCCCGGCCCCTAACCCTAGGCCTAAGCCTTCCCCGAAGCCTGCCCGGTACACTAACACTAACATGTACCCTGCCACGTCCGCTCGTCCTACCCCTCTGTCGGCCCCTGACCTGCAGCCTCCACGAGTCCCCGTTCCCAACCTACCCCTCTGTCGGCCCCTGACCTGGACCCTCCACGAGTCCCCGTTCCCAACCTACCCAACTATCGGCCCCTGACCTGCAGCCTCCACGAGTCCCCGTTCCCAACCTACCCCTCTGTCGGCCCCTGACCTGCAGCCTCCACGAGTCCCCGTTCCCAACCTACCCCTCTCTCGGCCCCTGACCTGCAGCCTCCACGAGTCCCCGTTCCCAACCTACCCCTCTCTCGGCCCCTGACCTGCAGCCTCCACGAGTCCCCGTTCCCAACCTACCCCTCTCTCGGCCCCTGACCTGGACCCTCGAGTGTCCCCGTTCCCTCCCCCTCCCCCTAGCCCACACACTTACACTTACTTACCCGAAGCCTTCCCCTAAGCCGTCCAGTGAGCCGAACACGTACGCTAACGACACTGACCCGTACTGGCTTGTTCAGGCTCTTGCTACTACTTGCCGAATTGCAAAGCAACCATTTGTCACCACTAGTCGAATCTAATAGCCATTGAGGCAGGTAGGAGAAGAAGTAGAGTTTGTTTGTTTGGGTGCGTGTGTGTGAGTGCATGAAAAGTAGCCCGAGAAGTCCCTTCGTGGGCTTCGGGTTGACTCCGTTGAAGTCTGGTGTCCTGCTCTGGCGGAATGCATTGTGTCCAGGAGCCAGGTCCCATTGTAGCCAACGGCTGCTTGCGTGTGTGTGTGAGTTGAGGCCTGTGGTTTCTTAGACAAGGGCTAGTGGGCCTAGAGTCCCTCCCTCAGGTGGCTCTAATATGCTTGAATTCTCCTGGAAGGAAGGAAGTAAGGGACTCCTGGGGAGCACTGTATCAAGTCAATGCTTCACTCCTACAGAGAATTCTGTGGTTCTCTCTCTTCCTTCCTCGACGACCAGAAACAGCCAAAAACCCTTTCTGTTTCTGTTTCCAACCAGATTCTGTGTGCAAAGTGCTCTGGGATCCAGCCTAGGACCTACCTGTCCATAGAGAGAGCTTCACGTCTGCACTGCTGCACAGGTAAGGGAAAGCGCCTCCTGTTGGCATGAGGATACAGTGTGGACATTCCTTTGCTTCTGTAGCTTCCGTGGAAAGTGCCCTCTGGTCAAACACCTGGAACAGAACACGAGGCCCAAAGTGTTCTGTCAGTGTGTTCTTTGCATGTTCAGCAAAGGGCCGCGCCCCCCCCCCCCCCGGCCACACCTTACGCTAAGCCCTACTCTCATCCTAACCCGTCCCCTCAACTGTACCCTCCACCATACCCGTTCCCTCATCCTCATCCTCATCCTCATCCTCATCCTCATCCTCATCCTCATCCTCACCCTTCCCCTAATCCTTCCCGCAACCTGTACCCTAATCCTAATTCCTACACGAACGTGTACCCTAAACCAAGCCTGATCCCTAACCCGTCCCCTTCCCCGAACCATCCCCTACTCCTAAGCCGTCCACTAACGCGAATCTGTACCCTACGCCTAACCCGATTCCTAACCCTTGCCCGTGCACTAATCCTAATCTGTACACCAAAACGAACCCGGACCCTAAACTCTGCCCATTCCCTCATCCTAACCCTACCCTTCAAAGACAAAGAACCTGTTGTCGTCCCCTGACCTGTCCCCTAACCCGTCCCCTCCCTTGGATCCTAGTCGTAACCAGGACACTAACCCATCCCCTGATCTGTACCTTCAACCGGACCCATTCCCTAACCGTAACCCTAATCCGAAGCCACACGCTAACACTGACCCGTAGCCGAAAACGTCCCCTAATCCCAACCCATGGTCGTCCCCTCAACTGTCCCCTCCACCATGCCCGTTGCCTAACCCTAAACCCTAATCCGAACCCTTCCCCTACCCTACCACGGAACATACTCCTAACCCGTAGTCTCACAGGACCCTCAACCTAACCCACTGTCGGCCCCTCACCTGGACCCTCAACCCAGCCCGGTCCCTAACCCTAATCCACATCCTAAGCCGTCCCCTAAGCCGTCCTCGTTCCCTCATCTGATCCCTAATCCGAACCCATACCCTAACACTAACCTGGAGCCGACACACACCCCAACACGAACCCGGTGTCGAACCCTCAACTGTACCCTACACCATACCCGTCCCCTAACCCAGACCCTAATCCGAACCCTAGTCCTTGCCCTAAGCTGTTTCCTAATCCGAACCCATAGACTAATACTACCCCATACCCTAACAAACAGGTACCCTAGCCCAAAGCCCTTGTTGTACCCTAATCCGAACCAATAGAAACCCTACACCTGACGCGAACCCAGAGACTGACACGTACCCTATGCCTGACCTGTTGTCGTACCCATTCCCTTACCCTAAGTGGTACCCTCATCCTGACACTGACACTAACCCGTACCCTAACAAGTACTCTAAGCCTAACTCGTTGTCGTCCCCTAACCTGGACCCGACCCTAATCCAGAGCCGTTCCCTAACTGTAACCCTTACCCTGATCCAGAAACTAATCCTAACCTGTACACTAACAAACAAACACTAACCCGTACCTGTTCCCTAAGCCTAACTCATCGTGGTACCCTAAGCTGTACCCGTTTCGGAACCGTACGCTGACCCGAAACCGTCCCCGGCCCCTAACCCTAGGCCTAAGCCTTCCCCGAAGCCTGCCCTGGTACACTAACACTAACATGTACCCTGCCACGTCCGCTCGTCCTACCCCTCTGTCGGCCCCTGACCTGCAGCCTCCACGAGTCCCCGTTCCCAACCTACCCCTCTGTCGGCCCCTGACCTGGACCCTCCACGAGTCCCCGTTCACCACCTACCCCTCTCTCGGCCCCTGACCTGCAGCCTCCACGAGTCCCCGTTCCCAACCTACCCCTCTGTCGGCCCCTGACCTGCAGCCTCCACGAGTCCCCGTTCCCAACCTACCCCTCTCTCGGCCCCTGACCTGCAGCCTCCACGAGTCCCCGTTCCCAACCTACCCCTCTCTCGGCCCCTGTCCTGGACCCTCCACGAGTCCCCGTTCCCAACCTACCCCTCTCTCGGCCCCTGACCTGACCCTCGAGTGTCCCCGTTCCCTCCCCCACCCCCTAGCCCACACACTTACACTTACTTACCCGAAGCCTTCCCCTAAGCCGTCCAGTGAGCCGAACACGTACGCTAACGACACTGACCCGTACTGGCTTGTTCAGGCTCTTGCTACTACTTGCCGAATTGCAAAGCAACCATTTGTCACCACTAGTCGAATCTAATAGCCATTGAGGCAGGTAGGAGAAGAAGTAGAGTTTGTTTGTTTGGGTGCGTGTGTGTGAGTGCATGAAAAGTAACCGAGAAGTCCCTTCGTGGGCTTCGGGTTGACTCCGTTGAAGTCTGGTGTCCTGCTCTGGCGGAATGCATTGTGTCCAGGAGCCAAGGTCCCATTGTAGCCAACGGCTGCTTGCGTGTGTGTGTGAGTTGAGGCCTGTGGTTCTTAGACAAGGGCTAGTGGGCCTAGAGTCCCTCCCTCAGGTGGCTCTAATATGCTTGAATTCTCCTGGAAGGAAGGAAGTAAGGGACTCCTGGGGAGCACTGTATCAAGTCAATGCTTCACTCCTACAGAGAATTCTGTGGTTCTCTCTCTTCCTTCCTCGACGACCAGAAACAGCCAAAAACCCTTTCTGTTTCTGTTTCCAACCAGATTCTGTGTGCAAAGTGCTCTGGGATCCAGCCTAGGACCTACCTGTCCATAGAGAGAGCTTCACGTCTGCACTGCTGCACAGGTAAGGGAAAGCGCCTCCTGTTGGCATGAGGATACAGTGTGGACATTCCTTTGCTTCTGTAGCTTCCGTGGAAAGTGCCCTCTGGTCAAACACCTGGAACAGAACACGAGGCCCAAAGTGTTCTGTCAGTGTGTTCTTTGCATGTTCAGCAAAGGGCCGCGCCCCCCCCCCCCCCCCCCCCCCCCGGCCACACCTTACGCTAAGCCCTACTCTCATCCTAACCCGTCCCCTCAACTGTACCCTCCACCATACCCGTTCCCTCATCCTCATCCTCATCCTCATCCTCATCCTCACCCTTCCCCTAATCCTTCCCGCAACCTGTACCCTAATCCTAATTCCTACACGAACGTGTACCCTAAACCAAGCCTGATCCCTAACCCGTCCCCTTCCCCCGAACCATCCCCTACTCCTAAGCCGTCCACTAACGCGAATCTGTACCCTACGGCCTAACCCGATTCCTAACCCTTGCCCGTGCACTAATCCTAATCTGTACACCAAAACGAACCCGGACCCTAAACTCTGCCCATTCCCTCATCCTAACCCTACCCTTCAAAGACAAAGAACCTGTTGTCGTCCCCTGACCTGTCCCCTAACCCGTCCCCTCCCTTGGATCCTAGTCGTAACCAGGACACTAACCCATCCCCTGATCTGTACCTTCAACCGACCCATTCCCTAACCGTAACCCTAATCCGAAGCCACACGCTAACACTGACCCGTAGCGAAAACGTCCCCTAATCCCAACCCATGGTCGTCCCTCAACTGTCCCCTCCACCATGCCCGTTGCCTAACCCTAACCCTAATCCGAACCCTTCCCCTACCCTACCACGGAACATACTCCTAACCCGTAGTCTCACAGGACCCTCAACCTAACCCACTGTCGGCCCCTCACCTGGACCCTCAACCCAGCCCGGTCCCTAACCCTAATCCACATCCTAAGCCGTCCCTAAGCCGTCCTCGTTCCCTCATCTGATCCCTAATCCGAACCCATACCCTAACACTAACCTGGAGCCGACACACACCCCAACACGAACCCGGTGTCGAACCCTCAACTGTACCCTACACCATACCCGTCCCTAACCCAGACCCTAATCCGAACCCTAGTCCTTGCCCTAAGCTGTTTCCTAATCCGAACCCATAGACTAATACTACCCCATACCTAACAAACAGGTACCCTAGCCCAAAGCCCTTGTTGTACCCTAATCCGAACCAATAGAAACCCTACACCTGACGCGAACCCAGAGACTGACACGTACCCTATGCCTGACCTGTTGTCGTACCCATTCCCTTACCCTAAGTGGTACCTCATCCTGACACTGACACTAACCCGTACCCTAACAAGTACTCTAAGCCTAACTCGTTGTCGTCCCCTAACCTGGACCCGACCCTAATCCAGAGCCGTTCCCTAACTGTAACCCTTACCCTGATCCAGAAACTAATCCTACCTGTACACTAACAAACAAACACTAACCCGTACCTGTTCCCCTAAGCCTAACTCATCGTGGTACCCTAAGCTGTACCCGTTTCGGAACCGTACGCTGACCCGAAACCGTCCCCGGCCCCTAACCCTAGGCCTAAGCCTTCCCCGAAGCCTGCCCGGTACACTAACACTAACATGTACCCTGCCACGTCCGCTCGTCCTACCCCTCTGTCGGCCCCTGACCTGCAGCCTCCACGAGTCCCCGTTCCCAACCTACCCCTCTGTCGGCCCCTGACCTGGACCCTCCACGAGTCCCCGTTCCCAACCTACCCCTCTCTCGGCCCCTGACCTGCAGCCTCCACGAGTCCCCGTTCCCAACCTACCCCTCTGTCGGCCCCTGACCTGCAGCCTCCACGAGTCCCCGTTCCCAACCTACCCCTCTCTCGGCCCCTGACCTGCAGCCTCCACGAGTCCCCGTTCCCAACCTACCCCTCTCTCGGCCCCTGTCCTGGACCCTCCACGAGTCCCCGTTCCCAACCTACCCCTCTCTCGGCCCCTGACCTGGACCCTCGAGTGTCCCCGTTCCCTCCCCCTCCCCCCTAGCCCACACACTTACACTTACTTACCCGAAGCCTTCCCCTAAGCCGTCCAGTGAGCCGAACACGTACGCTAACGACACTGACCCGTACTGGCTTGTTCAGGCTCTTGCTACTACTTGCCGAATTGCAAAGCAACCATTTGTCACCACTAGTCGAATCTAATAGCCATTGAGGCAGGTAGGAGAAGAAGTAGAGTTTGTTTGTTTGGGTGCGTGTGTGTGAGTGCATGAAAAGTAGCCCGAGAAGTCCCTTCGTGGGCTTCGGGTTGACTCCGTTGAAGTCTGGTGTCCTGCTCTGGCGGAATGCATTGTGTCCAGGAGCCAAGGTCCCATTGTAGCCAACGGCTGCTTGCGTGTGTGTGTGAGTTGAGGCCTGTGGTTCTTAGACAAGGGCTAGTGGGCCTAGAGTCCCTCCCTCAGGTGGCTCTAATATGCTTGAATTCTCCTGGAAGGAAGGAAGTAAGGGACTCCTGGGAGCACTGTATCAAGTCAATGCTTCACTCCTACAGAGAATTCTGTGGTTCTCTCTCTTCCTTCCTCGACGACCAGAAACAGCCAAAAACCCTTTCTGTTTCTGTTTTCCAACCAGATTCTGTGTGCAAAGTGCTCTGGGATCCAGCCTAGGGACCTACCTGTCCATAGAGAGAGCTTCACGTCTGCACTGCTGCACAGGTAAGGGAAAGCGCCTCCTGTTGGCATGAGGATACAGTGTGGACATTCCTTTGCTTCTGTAGCTTCCGTGGAAAGTGCCCTCTGGTCAAACACCTGGAACAGAACACGAGGCCCAAAGTGTTCTGTCAGTGTGTTCTTTGCATGTTCAGCAAAGGGCCGCGCCCCCCCCCACCCCGGCCACACCTTACGCTAAGCCCTACTCTCATCCTAACCCGTCCCCTCAACTGTACCCTCCACCATACCCGTTCCCTCATCCTCATCCTCATCCTCATCCTCATCCTCATCCTCATCCTCATCCTCACCCTTCCCCTAATCCTTCCCGCAACCTGTACCCTAATCCTAATTCCTACACGAACGTGTACCCTAAACCAAGCCTGATCCCTAACCCGTCCCCTTCCCCGAACCATCCCCTACTCCTAAGCCGTCCACTAACGCGAATCTGTACCCTACGCCTAACCGATTTCCTAACCCTTGCCCGTGCACTAATCCTAATCTGTACACCAAAACGAACCCGGACCCTAACTCTGCCCATTCCCTCATCCTAACCCTACCTTCAAAGACAAAGAACCTGTTGTCGTCCCCTGACCTGTCCCCTAACCCGTCCCCTCCCTTGGATCCTAGTCGTAACCAGGACACTAACCCATCCCCTGATCTGTACCTTCAACCGGACCCATTCCCTAACCGTAACCCTAATCCGAAGCCACACGCTAACACTGACCCGTAGCCGAAAACGTCCCCTAATCCCAACCCATGGTCGTCCCCTCAAACTGTCCCCTCCACCATGCCCGTTGCCTAACCCTAACCCTAATCCGAACCCTTCCCCTACCCTACCACGGACATACTCCTAACCCGTAGTCTCACAGGACCCTCAACCTAACCCACTGTCGGCCCCTCACCTGGACCCTCAACCCAGCCCGGTCCCTAACCCTAATCCACTATCCTAAGCCGTCCCCTAAGCCGTCCCTCGTTCCCTCATCTGATCCCTAATCCGAACCCATACCCTAACACTAACCTGGAGCCGACACACACCCCAACACGAACCCGGGTCGAACCCTCAACTGTACCCTACACCATACCCGTCCCCTAACCCAGACCCTAATCCGAACCCTAGTCCTTGCCCTAAGCTGTTTCCTAATCCGAACCCATAGACTAATACTACCCCATACCCTAACAAACAGGTACCCTAGCCCAAAGCCCTTGTTGTACCCTAATCCGAACCAATAGAAACCCTACACCTGACGCGAACCCAGAGACTGACACGTACCCTATGCCTGACCTGTTGTCGTACCCATTCCCTTACCCTAAGTGGTACCCTCATCCTGACACTGACACTAACCCGTACCCTAACAAGTACTCTAAGCCTAACTCGTTGTCGTCCCCTAACCTGGACCCGACCCTAATCCAGAGCCGTTCCCTAACTGTAACCCTTACCCTGATCCAGAAACTAATCCTAACCTGTACACTAACAAACAAACACTAACCCGTACCTGTTCCCTAAGCCTAACTCATCGTGGTACCCTAAGCTGTACCCGTTTCGGAACCGTACGCTGACCCGAAACCGTCCCCGGCCCCTAACCCTAGGCCTAAGCCTTCCCCGAAGCCTGCCCGGTACACTAACACTAACATGTACCCTGCCACGTCCGCTCGTCCTACCCCTCTGTCGGCCCTGACCTGCAGCCTCCACGAGTCCCCGTTCCCAACCTACCCCTCTGTCGGCCCCTGACCTGGACCCTCCACGAGTCCCCGTTCCCAACCTACCCCTCTCTCGGCCCCTGACCTGCAGCCTCCACGAGTCCCCGTTCCCAACCTACCCCTCTGTCGGCCCCTGACCTGCAGCCTCCACGAGTCCCCGTTCCCAACCTACCCCTCTCTCGGCCCAGACCTGCAGCCTCCACGAGTCCCCGTTCCCAACCTACCCCTCTCTCGGCCCTGTCCTGGACCCTCCACGAGTCCCCGTTCCCAACCTACCCCTCTCTCGGCCCCTGACCTGGACCCTCGAGTGTCCCCGTTCCCTCCCCCTCCCCCTAGCCCACACACTTACACTTACTTACCCGAAGCCTTCCCTAAGCCGTCCAGTGAGCCGAACACGTACGCTAACGACACTGACCCGTACTGGCTTGTTCAGGCTCTTGCTACTACTTGCCGAATTGCAAAGCAACCATTTGTCACCACTAGTCGAATCTAATAGCCATTGAGGCAGGTAGGAGAAGAAGTAGAGTTTGTTTGTTTGGGTGCGTGTGTGTGAGTGCATGAAAAGTAGCCCGAGAAGTCCCTTCGTGGGCTTCGGGTTGACTCCGTTGAAGTCTGGTGTCCTGCTCTGGCGGAATGCATTGTGTCCAGGAGCCAAGGTCCCATTGTAGCCAACGGCTGCTTGCGTGTGTGTGTGAGTTGAGGCCTGTGGTTCTTAGACAAGGGCTAGTGGGCCTAGAGTCCCTCCCTCAGGTGGCTCTAATATGCTTGAATTCTCCTGGAAGGAAGGAAGTAAGGGACTCCTGGGGAGCACTGTATCAAGTCAATGCTTCACTCCTACAGAGAATTCTGTGGTTCTCTCTCTTCCTTCCTCGACGACCAGAAACAGCCAAAACCCTTTCTGTTTCTGTTTCCAACCAGATTCTGTGTGCAAAGTGCTCTGGGATCCAGCCTAGGACCTACCTGTCCATAGAGAGAGCTTCACGTCTGCACTGCTGCACAGGTAAGGGAAAGCGCCTCCTGTTGGCATGAGGATACAGTGTGGACATTCCTTTGCTTCTGTAGCTTCCGTGGAAAGTGCCCTCTGGTCAAACACCTGGAACAGAACACGAGGCCCAAAGTGTTCTGTCAGTGTGTTCTTTGCATGTTCAGCAAAGGGCCGCGCCCCCCCCCCCCCCGGCCACACCTTACGCTAAGCCCTACTCTCATCCTAACCCGTCCCCTCAACTGTACCTCCACCATACCCGTTCCCTCATCCTCATCCTCATCCTCATCCTCATCCTCATCCTCACCCTTCCCCTAATCCTTCCCGCAACCTGTACCCTAATCCTAATTCCTACACGAACGTGTACCCTAAACCAAGCCTGATCCCTAACCCGTCCCCTTCCCCGAACCATCCCCTACTCCTAAGCCGTCCACTAACGCGAATCTGTACCCTACGCCTAACCCGATTCCTAACCCTTGCCCGTGCACTAATCCTAATCTGTACACCAAAACGAACCCGGACCCTAAACTCTGCCCATTCCCTCATCCTAACCCTACCCTTCAAAGACAAAGAACCTGTTGTCGTCCCCTGACCTGTCCCCTAACCCGTCCCCTCCCTTGGATCCTAGTCGTAACCAGGACACTAACCCATCCCCTGATCTG
The DNA here is from genome assembly GCF_011762595.2 of Tursiops truncatus. NCBI lineage: Eukaryota > Metazoa > Chordata > Mammalia > Artiodactyla > Delphinidae > Tursiops > Tursiops truncatus. Next base: position 9,952 of record NW_022983288.1, on the reverse strand, counting down.
TACCTTCAACCGACCCATTCCCTAACCGTAACCCTAATCCGAAGCCACACGCTAACACTGACCCGTAGCCGAAAAACGTCCCCTAATCCCAACCCATGGTCGTCCCCTCAACTGTCCCCTCCACCATGCCCGTTGCCTACCCTAACCCTAATCCGAACCCCTTCCCCTACCCTACCACGGAACATACTCCTAACCCGTAGTCTCACAGGACCCTCAACCTAACCCACTGTCGGCCCCTCACCTGGACCCTCAACCCAGCCCGGTCCTAACCTAATCCACATCCTAAGCCGTCCCCTAAGCCGTCCTCGTTCCCTCATCTGATCCCTAATCCGAACCCATACCCTAACACTAACCTGGAGCCGACACACACCCCAACACGAACCCGGTGTCGAACCCTCAACTGTACCCTACACCATACCGTCCCCTAACCCAGACCCTAATCCGAACCCTAGTCCTTGCCCTAAGCTGTTTCCTAATCCGAACCCATAGACTAATACTAACCCATACCCTAACAAACAGGTACCCTAGCCCAAAGCCCTTGTTGTACCCTAATCCGAACCAATAGAAACCCTACACCTGACGCGAACCCAGAGACTGACACGTACCCTATGCCTGACCTGTTGTCGTACCCATTCCCTTACCCTAAGTGGTACCCTCATCCTGACACTGACACTAACCCGTACCCTAACAAGTACTCTAAGCCTAACTCGTTGTCGTCCCCTAACCTGGACCCGACCCTAATCCAGAGCCGTTCCCTAACTGTAACCCTTACCCTGATCCAGAAACTAATCCTAACCTGTACACTAACAAACAAACACTAACCCGTACCTGTTCCCTAAGCCTAACTCATCGTGGTACCCTAAGCTGTACCCGTTTCGGAACCGTACGCTGACCCGAAACCGTCCCCGGCCCCTAACCCTAGGCCTAAGCCTTCCCCCGAAGCCTGCCCGGTACACTAAACACTAACATGTACCCTGCCACGTCCGCTCGTCCTACCCCTCTGTCGGCCCCTGACCTGCAGCCTCCACGAGTCCCCGTTCCCAACCTACCCCTCTGTCGGCCCCTGACCTGGACCCTCCACGAGTCCCCGTTCCCAACCTACCCCTCTCTCGGCCCCTGACCTGCAGCCTCCACGAGTCCCCGTTCCCAACCTACCCCTCTGTCGGCCCCCGGACCTGCAGCCTCCACGAGTCCCCGTTTCCAAACCTACCCCTCTCTCGGCCCCCTGACCTGCAGCCTCACGAGTTCCCCGTTCCCAACCTACCCCTCTCTCGGCCCTGTCCTGGACCCTCCACGAGTCCCCGTTCCCAACCTACCCCTCTCTCGGGCCCCTGACCTGGACCATCGAGTGTCCCCGTTCCCTCCCCCTCCCCCTAGCCCACAACTACACTTACTTACCCGAAGCCTTCCCCTAAGCCGTCCAGTGAGCCGAACACGTACGCTAACGACACTGACCCGTACTGGCTTGTTCAGGCTCTTGCTACTACTTGCCGAATTGCAAAGCAACCATTTGTCACCACTAGTCGAATCTAATAGCCATTGAGGCAGGTAGGAGAAGAAGTAGAGTTTGTTTGTTTGGGTGCGTGTGTGTGAGTGCATGAAAAGTAGCCCGAGAAGTCCCTTCGTGGGCTTCGGGTTGACCTCCGTTGAAGTCTGGTGTCCTGCTCTGGCGGGAATGCATTGTGTCCAGGAGCCAAGGTTCCCATTGTAGCCAACGGCTGCTTGCGTGTGTGTGTGAGTTGAGGCCTGTGGTTCTTAGACAAGGGCTAGTGGGCCTAAGAGTCCCTCCCTCAGGTGGCTCTCATATGCTTGAATTCTCCTGGAAGGAAGGAAGTAAGGGACTCCTGGGGAGCACTGTATCAAGTCAATGCTTCACTCCTACAGAGGAATTCTGTGGTTCTCTCTCTTCCTTCCTCGACGACCAGAAACAGCCAAAAAACCTTTCTGTTTCTGTTTCCAACCAGATTCTGTGTGCAAAGTGCTCTGGGATCCAGCCTAGGACCAACCAGTCCATAGAGAGAGCTTCACGTCTGCACTGCTGCACAGGTAAGGGAAAGCGCTCCTGTTGGCATGAGGATACAGTGTGGACATTCCTTTGCTTCTGTAGCTTCCGTGGAAAGTGCCTCTGGTCAAACACCTGGAACAGAACACGAGGCCCAAAGTGTTCTGTCAGTGTGTTCTTTGCATGTTCAGCAAAGGGGCCGCGCCCCCCCCCCCCCGGCCACACCTTACGCTAAGCCCTACTCTCATCCTAACCCGTCCCCTCAACTGTACCCTCCACCATACCCGTTCCCTCATCCTCATCCTCATCCTCATCATCATCCTCATCCTCATCCTCACCCTTCCCCTAATCCTTCCCGCAACCTGTACCCTAATCCTAATTCCTACACGAACGTGTACCCTAAACCAAGCCTGATCCCTAACCCGTCCCCTTCCCCGAACCATCCCCTCCTCCTAAGCCGTCCACTAACGCGAATCTGTACCCTACGCCTAACCCGATTCCTAACCCTTGCCCGTGCACTAATCCTAATCTGTACACCAAAACGAACCCGGACCCTAAACTCTGCCCATTCCCTCATCCTAACCCTACCCTTCAAAGACAAAGAACCTGTTGTCGTCCCCTGACCTGTCCCCTAACCCGTCCCCTCCCTTGGATCCTAGTCGTAACCAGGACACTAACCCATCCCCTGATCTGTACCTTCAACCGGACCCATTCCCTAACCGTAACCCTAATCCGAAGCCACACGCTAACACTGGACCCGTAGCCGAAAAACGTCCCTAATCCCAACCCATGGTCGTCCCCTCAACTGTCCCCTCCACCATGCCCGTTGCCTAACCCTAACCCTAATCGAACCCTTCCCCTACCCTACCACGGAACATACTCCTAACCCGTAGTCTCACAGGACCCTCAACCTAACCCACTGTCGGCCCCTCACCTGGACCCTCAACCCAGCCCGGTCCCTAACCCTAATCCACATCCTAAGCCCGTCCCCCTAAGCCGTCCTCGTTCCCTCATCTGATCCTAATCCGAACCCATACCCTAACACTAACCTGGAGCCCGACACACACCCCAACACGAACCCGGTGTCGAACCCTCAACTGTACCCTACACCATACCCGTCCCCTAACCCAGACCCTAATCCGAACCCTAGTCCTTGCCCTAAGCTGTTTCCTAATCCGAACCCATAGACTAATACTACCCCATACCCTAACAAACAGGTACCCTAGCCCAAAGGCCCTTGTTGTACCTAATCCGAACCAATAGAAACCCTACACCTGACGCGAACCCAGAGACTGACACGTACCCTATGCCTGACTGTTGTCGTACCCATTCCCTTACCCTAAGTGGTACCCTCATCCTGACACCTGACACTAACCCGTACCCTAACAAGTACTCTAAGCCTAACTCGTTGTCGTCCCCTACCCTGGACCCGACCCTAATCCAGAGCCGTTCCCTAACTGTAACCCTTACCCTGATCCAGAAACTAATCCTAACCTGTACACTAACAAACCAAACACTAACCCGTACCTGTTCCCTAAGCCTAACTCATCGTGGTACCCTAAGCTGTACCCGTTTCGGAACCGTACGCTGACCCGAAACCGTCCCCGGCCCCTAACCCTAGGCCTAAGCCTTCCCCGAAGCCTGCCCGGTACACTAACACTAACATGTACCCTGCCACGTCCGCTCGTCCTACCCCTCTGTCGGCCCCTGACCTGCAGCCTCCACGAGTCCCCGTTCCCAACCTACCCCTCTCTCGGCCCCTGACCTGGACCCTCCACGAGTCCCCGTTCCCAACCTACCCCTCTCTCGGCCCTGACCTGCAGCCTCCACGAGTCCCCGTTCCCAACCTACCCCTCTGTCGGCCCCTGACCTGCAGCCTCCACGAGTCCCCGTTCCCAACCTACCCCTCTCTCGGCCCCTGACCTGCAGCCTCCACGAGTCCCCGTTCCCAACCTACCCCTCTCTCGGCCCCTGTCCTGGACCCTCCACGAGTCCCCGTTCCCAACCTACCCCTCTCTCGGCCCCTGACCTGGACCCTCGAGTGTCCCCCGTCCCACCCCCTCCCCCTAGCCCACACACTTACACTTACTTACCCGAAGCCTTCCCCTAAGCCGTCCAGTGAGCCGAACACGTACGCTAACGACACTGACCCGTACTGGCTTGTTCAGGCTCTTGCTACTACTTGCCGAATTGCAAAGCAACCATTTGTCACCACTAGTCGAATCTAATAGCCATTGAGGCAGGTAGGAGAAGAAGTAGAGTTTGTTTGTTTGGGTGCGTGTGTGTGAGTGCATGAAAAGTAGCCCGAGAAGTCCCTTCGTGGGCTTCGGGTTGACTCCGTTGAAGTCTGGTGTCCTGCTCTGGCGGAATGCATTGTGTCCAGGAGCCAAGGTCCCATTGTAGCCAACGGCTGCTTGCGTGTGTGTGTGAGTTGAGGCCTGTGGTTCTTAGACAAGGGCTAGTGGGCCTAGAGTCCCTCCCTCAGGTGGCTCTAATATGCTTGAATTCTCCTGGAAGGAAGGAAGTAGTAAGGGACTCCTGGGGAGCACTGTATCAAGTCAATGCTTCACTCCTACAGAGAATTCTGTGGTTCTCTCTCTTCCTTCCTCGACGACCAGAAACAGCCAAAAACCCTTTCTGTTTCTGTTTCCAACCAGATTCTGTGTGCAAAGTGCTCTGGGATCCAGCCTAGGACCTACCTGTCCATAGAGAGAGCTTCACGTCTGCACTGCTGCACAGGTAAGGGAAAGCGCCTCCTGTTGGCATGAGGATACAGTGTGGACATTCCTTTGCTTCTGTAGCTTCCGTGGAAAGTGCCCTCTGGTCAAAACCTGGAACAGAACACGAGGCCCAAAGTGTTCTGTCAGTGTGTTCTTTGCATGTTCAGCAAAGGGCCGCGCCCCCCCCCCCCCGGCCACACCTTACGCTAAGCCCTACTCTCATCCTAACCCGTCCCCTCAACTGTACCCTCCACCATACCCGTTCCCTCATCCTCCTCCTCATCCTCATCCTCATCCTCACCCTTCCCCTAATCCTTCCCGCAACCTGTACCCTAATCCTAATTCCTACACGAACGTGTACCCTAAACCAAGCCTGATCCCTAACCCGTCCCCTTCCCCGAACCATCCCCTACTCCTAAGCCGTCCACTAACGCGAATCTGTACCCTACGCCTAACCCGATTCCTAACCCTTGCCCGTGCACTAATCCTAATCTGTACACCAAAACGAACCCGGACCCTAAACTCTGCCCATTCCCTCATCCTAACCCTACCCTTCAAAGACAAAGAACCTGTTGTCGTCCCCTGACCTGTCCCCTAACCCGTCCCCTCCCTTGGATCCTAGTCGTAACCAGGACACTAACCCATCCCTGATCTGTACCTTCAACCGGACCCATTCCCTAACCGTAACCCTAATCCGAAGCCACACGCTAACACTGACCCGTAGCCGAAAACGTCCCCTAATCCCAACCCATGGTCGTCCCCTCAACTGTCCCCTCCACCATGCCCGTTGCCTAACCCTAACCCTAATCCGAACCCTTCCCCTACCCTACCACGGAACATACTCCTAACCCGTAGTCTCACAGGACCCTCAACCTAACCCACTGTCGGCCCTCACCTGGACCCTCAACCCAGCCCGGTCCCTAACCCTAATCCACATCCTAAGCCGTCCCTAAGCCGTCCTCGTTCCCTCATCTGATCCCTAATCCGAACCCATACCCTAACACTAACCTGGAGCCGACACACACCCCAACACGAACCCGGTGTCGAACCCTCAACTGTACCCTACACCATACCCGTCCCCTAACCCAGACCCTAATCCGAACCCTAGTCCTTGCCCTAAGCTGTTTCCTAATCCGAACCATAGACTAATACTACCCCATACCTAACAAACAGGTACCCTAGCCCAAAGCCCTTGTTGTACCCTAATCCGAACCAATAGAAACCCTACACCTGACGCGAACCCAGAGACTGACACGTACCCTATGCCTGACCTGTGTTCGTACCCATTCCTTACCCTAAGTGGTACCCTCATCCTGACACTGACACGAACACGTACCCTAACAAGTACTCTAAGCCTAACTCGTTGTCGTCCCCTAACCTGGACCCGACCCTAATCCAGAGCCGTTCCCTAACTGTAACCCTTACCCTGATCCAGAAACTAATCCTAACCTGTACACTAACAAACAAACACTAACCCGTACCTGTTCCCTAAGCCTAACTCATCGTGGTACCCTAAGCTGTACCCGTTTCGGAACCGTACGCTGACCCGAAACCGTCCCCGGCCCTAACCCTAGGCCTAAGCCTTCCCCGAAGCCTGCCCGTACACTAACACTAACATGTACCCTGCCACGTCCGCTCGTCCTACCCCTCTGTCGGCCCCTGACCTGCAGCCTCCACGAGTCCCCGTTCCAACCTACCCCTCTGTCGGCCCTGACCTGGACCCTCCACGAGTCCCCGTTCCCAACCTACCCCTCTCTCGCCCCCTGACCTGCAGCCTCCACGAGTCCCCGTTCCAACCTACCCCTCTGTCGGCCCCTGACCTGCAGCCTCCACGAGTCCCGTTCCCAACCTACCCCTCTCTCGGCCCCTGACCTGCAGCCTCCACGAGTCCCCCGTTCCCAACCTACCCCTCTCTCGGCCCCTGTCCTGGACCCTCCACGAGTCCCCGTTCCCAACCTACCCCTCTCTCGGCCCCTGACCTGGACCCTCGAGTGTCCCCGGTGCCCCCCCCCCCCTAGCCCACACACTTACACTTACTTACCCGAAGCCTCCCCTAAGCCGTCCAGTGAGCCGAACACGTACGCTAACGACACTGACCCGTACTGGCTTGTCAGGCTCTTGCTACTACTTGCCGAATTGCAAAGCAACCATTTGTCACCACTAGTCGAATCTAATAGCCATTGAGGCAGGTAGGAGAAGAAGTAGAGTTTGTTTGTTTGGGTGCGTGTGTGTGAGTGCATGAAAAGTAGCCCGAGAAGTCCCTTCGTGGCTTCGGGTTGACTCCGTTGAAGTCTGGTGTCCTGCTCTGGCGGAATGCATTGTGTCCAGGAGCCAAGGTCCCATTGTAGCCAACGGCTGCTTGCGTGTGTGTGTGAGTTGAGGCCTGTGGTTCTTAGACAAGGGCTAGTGGGCCTAGAGTCCCTCCCTCAGGTGGCTCTAATATGCTTGAATTCTCCTGGAAGGAAGGAAGTAAGGACTCCTGGGGAGCACTGTATCAAGTCAATGCTTCACTCCTACAGAGAATTCTGTGGTTCTCTCTCTTCCTTCCTCGACGACCAGAAACAGCCAAAAACCCTTTCTGTTTCTGTTTCCAACCAGATTCTGTGTGCAAAGTGCTCTGGGATCCAGCCTAGGACCTACCTGTCCATAGAGAGAGCTTCACGTCTGCACTGCTGCACAGGTAAGGGAAAGCGCCTCCTGTTGGCATGAGGATACAGTGTGGACATTCCTTTGCTTCTGTAGCTTCCGTGGAAAGTGCCCTCTGGTCAAACACCTGGAACAGAACACGTGGCCCAAAGTGTTCTGTCAGTGTGTTCTTTGCATGTTCAGCAAAGGGCCGCGCCCCCCCCCCCCCCCCCCGGCCACACCTTACGCTAAGCCCTACTCTCATCCTAACCCTCCCCTCAACTGTACCCTCCCCCATACCCGTTCCCTCATCCTCACCTCATCCTCATCCTCATCCTCACCTCATCCTCATCCTCACCCTTCCCCTAATCCTTCCCGCAACCTGTACCCTAATCCTAATTCATACACGAAGTACCCTAAACCAAGCCTGATCCCTAACCCGTCCCCTTCCCCGAACCATCCCCTACTCCTAAGCCGTCCACTAACGCGAATCTGTACCCTACGCCTAACCGATTCTAACCCTTGCCCGTGCACTAATCCTAATCTGTACACCAAAACGAACCCGGACCCTAAACTCTGCCCATTCCCTCATCCTAACCCTACCCTTCAAAGACAAGAACTGTTGTCGTCCCCTGACCTGTCCCCTAACCCGTCCCCCTCCCTTGGATCCTAGTCGTAACCAGGACACTAACCCATCCCCTGATCTGTACCTTCAACGGACCCATTCCCTAACCGTAACCCTAATCCGAAGCCACACGCTAACACTGACCCGTAGCCGAAAACGTCCCCTAATCCCAACCCATGGTCGTCCCCTCAACTGTCCCCTCCACCATGCCCGTTGTAACCCTAACTAATCCGAAACCCTTCCCCTACCCTACCACGGAACATACTCCTAACCCGTAGTCTCACAGGACCCTCAACCTAACCCACTGTCGGCCCCCTCACCTGGACCCTCAACCCAGCCCGGTCCCTAACCCTAATCCACATCCTAAGCCGTCCCCTAAGCCGTCCTCGTCCCTCATCTGATCCCTAATCCGAACCCATACCCTAACACTAACCTGGAGCCGACACACACCCCAACACGAACCCGGTGTCGAACCCTCAACTGTACCCTACCCACATACCCGTCCCCTAACCCAGACCCTAATCCGAACCCTAGTCCTTGCCCTAAGCTGTTTCCTAATCCGAAACCATAGACTAATACTACCCCATACCCTAACAAACAGGTACCCTAGCCCAAAGCCCTTGTTGTACCCTAATCCGAACCAATAGAAACCTACACCTGACCGAACCCAGAGACTGACACGTACCCTATGCCTGACCTGTTGTCGTACCCATTCCCTTACCCTAAGTGGTAATCATCCTGACACTGACACTAACCCGTCCCTAACAAGTATCTAAGCCTAACTCGTTGTCGTCCCCTAACCTGGACCCGACCCTAATCCAGAGTCGTTCCCTAACTGTAACCCTTACCCTGATCCAGAAACTAATCCTAACCTGTACACTAACAAACAAAACCATAACCCGTACCTGTTCCCTAAGCCTAACTCATCGTGGTACCCTAAGCTGTACCCGTTTCGGAACCGTACGCTGACCGAAACCGTTCCCCGGCCCCTAAACCCTAGGCCCTAAGCCTTCCACGAAGCCTGCCGCGGTACACTAAACACTAACATGTACCCTGCCACGTCCGATCGTCCTACCCCTCTGTCGGACCCTGACCGCAGCCTCCACGAGTCCCGTTCCCAACCTACCCTCTGTCTGGCCCTGACCTGGACCCTCCACGAGTCCCCGTTACAACCTACCCCTCTCTCGGCCCCTGACTGCAGCCCCCACGATCCCCGTCCCAACCTAACCATCTGTAGGCCCCTGACCGCAGCCTCCACGGCTAGTCACCGTTCCAACCTACCTCTCTCTCGGCCCGACCTGGCACCTCGCACGAGTCCCCGCTCCAACCTACCCCTACTCTCGTGCCCCTGTCCGACCCTCCACGAGTCCACGGTTACCAACTACCCTCTCTCGGCCCTGCTGGACCCTCGAGGTCCCCGTTCCCTCCCCCTCCCCCTAGCCCACACACTTACACTTACTTACCCGAAGCCTTTACCTAAGCCAGTCCAGTGAGCCGAACACGTACGCTAACGACATGACCGTACTGGCTTGTATTCAGGCTCTTGCACTACTTGCCGAATTGCAAAGCAACCATTTGTCACCATAGTCGAATCTAAAAGCCATTGAGGCAGGTAGGAGAAGAAGTAGAGTTTGTTTGTTTGGGTAGCGTGGTGTTGTGAGTGCATGAAAGTAGCCGAGAAGTCCCTTCGTGGGCTTCGGGTGGACTCCGTTGAAGTCTGTGTCCTGCTCTGGCCGGAATGCATTAGTGTCCAGGAGCAAAGGTAAAACTGTAGCAAACGGCTGCTTGCGTGTGTGTGTGAGTTGAGGGTTGTTCTTAGACAAGGGCTAGTGGGCCTAGAGTCCCTCCCTCAGGTGGCTCTATATGCTTGAATTCTACTGGCAAGGAAGGAAGTAAGGGACTCCTGGGGAGCACTGTATCAAGGTCAATGCTTCACTCCTACAGAGAATTCTGGTTTCTCTCTCTTCCTTCCTCGACGAC